>NC_133619.1:10168826-10188826 GCF_048593235.1 Sminthopsis crassicaudata
TGAGCCAAAGATCTAATGCAGGACCCAATTGAAGCCACAGCTGTCCTGAAGTTCGTGTGCAGGGCTCTCCATCTCCCTGTGATGGAGGGATTAGGAACCCATGGATCTGGTGGCTCCAGGGGAATTTCTTCTAGAAGGAATTCTGGGGGAGGAAACTCTCTCTAACAAGACAGAGCAGCACCTGTTTGCAGCTGACTGACTGAGCCAGGAATGTCCTGACTGTCCCAGAGGGTCCTTACTGTCCTAAAGTGTCCTGATAGTTACAGAGTATCTTGACTGTCCTGGAGTGTCCTGCCTATCAAAGAGTCTTCTTCTGACTGTCCCAGAGGGTCCTGACTGCCCAAACTGTCCTGACTGTCTGGGATTGCCTGAGTGGCTGAGACCACTGAGAGTTCAGAGACTTGCTCAGGGCGTGGAGCCAGTACATGTGGGACCCAGACTGCTCTGCCTCTGGGATTGGTTGGTTCTCTATCCATGACACCATGGCTGCCTTTGAGAATACTGCTGCCCCCAAAGAGTAAGTGAGGGACTTGACCATGGTCACATGGCTAGTAGGCATCAGGGCAGAATTGGAATCCAGGGCTCTCCTGAGTCCATGCTCAGCCCTTAGGCACTGACTACAGCTCTGGGTGCCTGGGCGGAGCCCACATTTCCAGAAGGTGCTAAGGTTTGCTAGGTCCTTTACACAGCCAGGCTCTTTCACCCTTGCCAGTACCTTGGACAGCGGTGGACGCTTGGAGAGCGCTCTCTGACATCACACTTCCCATGTGGCAGGAACATCCCTCAGGAAGGGACTGCAGATTGTCCTGCTGGGGACCCATCAGCTTGGAGAGGGTCACCCCCCCTTCTCCCCTACATTTGGCATAAGAAGACTTTTATCTTTCAGTTTTTGAAGCCTTTTTTTTTTTTATTGTGGAGTCATGAAAGTCATGCTCTTGAAATTTTTCTTTGCGAGAGCTAAGTAGGGGCAGCTAGGTGGTGCAGTGGATAGAGCACCAGCCCTGAAGTCAGGAAGACTTGAGTTCAAATCTGGCTTCAGACACTTAACAATTCCTGGCAGTATGACCTTGGGCAAGTCACTTAACCCAATTGACTCAGCTAAAAAAAGAGAGAGACACAGAGAGAGAAAGACAGAGCTAGTGAAAGCTAGCTAAGTAGGTTGATGGAAAGAATGGGTCCAGGGATGCTCAGGTGGTGAGCTGTGTGTGTTTGAAGGTGTCTCTCTTTTCAGCCAACTTCAGCCCCTGAGAGCGATCCCATTCCACGGCAACTGGCCTCCATGTCTGCACACCCACTGGAGGGGTCGAAGGGATCTGTCCAGTTTTTGCCTGACCCACCTATAGGGAAGATTGAAGATGGCCAGGAAAAGAAACCCATTGTGACCTTTCCTGCACATGTGAGCTTGACTACAGAACCCCTGGGAGAGGTTCTACACCTACCATCCCATTTCCTGCTGGATAAAGAGGAGCTGCCCATCGTGCTTCCTTTCCCAGAAGGATCAAGATCAAATGAGTGTCCAGGACCTGCTGAGTACACTAATTCTCTGATTCTTCTACCATAAAAGTCAATCTCTGTCTCTCTGTCTCTCTGTATCTCTCTGCCGTTCTGTCTCTCTCTAACTCTCTGACTCTCTGACTCTCTGTCTCTGTCTCTGTCTCTGTCTCTCTCTCACACACACACACTCACACACACACTCTCTCACACACACATCTGGTGTACATGCTTGGGATAGAGAGATGGAGGGGAAAGAGGGAATATCTGGTATCCCGCAATTCCATGCTGAGTATAATAAAGTTTTTCCTTTTTTGGTCTCTCTTTAATCTGAAATTATGTGCTAAACTTTCTGGTCCTGATGAATTAATGTTACAAATACTTGCTGGGGGTGGCCATTAAATTCAGAGCATTAATTGGAGAGTGGGGTGTGGGATACAAGGAAATATAAGACATAGATCCTGACCTCCATGAGCTCATACCCTAGGAGGGCGATCACTCAAATTTTGCTGAACAAGAGATATTTTCTATGAGAATATTCCCACCAATGATTCAGTTCTCAACCCACACACATTTTTCTATCTTGCATTGCTCTTATCAGTGTCCTCCTGACAATACTCAATAGTCGCCGTGCATGGAGGTCTTCTCCCAGGGATCCGAATGTCACCTGGGTCCCATGTTGTGCCTCTTGGTTAATGCTCTCTCTCATTTCCCTAGATCTTTTCTTCTAGTCGTGCATTGCGTTGACAAAGCTCTTCATAATATTTCCCACAGCTCTTTCAGTAATGCGCATCTGTCCATTTACACCTACCTAGACTTTGCTGTTGCTCCTTGGTTGAGTTACAGCTATAATTCTTTGGAATAGAAGTCACAGCCATAAAGCATCATGGGAACAACACTGGAGTCCAGAGGAAAGGCTTTCTTTCAGGGAGAAACAACAGGGGGCATTCAGGTGGTTGAAAAATCCCCAAATGCAATCCATTTGGGAAAGGGAGGTCCAGATAATAACTAATAGGTCAATGAGTGTTTATCAAGTCCTTACTGTACACTCGGGCACTGTGCCAAATGCTTATATAGACAAAAGGTGGAAACATGGCCATTGCACTCAACGAGCTGACAGTCTGATGGTGACATGTCTACAATTATGTACAAATAGGCTATGAACTGGCTAAAAAGGAGATAAGCAGTAGAGGGAAAGCACTACAACTAACCAGGATTGGGAAAGGTTTCTTGGTGAAGGTGAAATTTTACCTGAGAAAAGGAGAGAGAAAATAAATGCTTAAATGAAAAGAAAAGGCAAGGACAGGTTTCTGGGAGAGGAAGGACTAGTCAAGCACAGCTGGATTATGAAGTGTGGAGGGCAGTCAAAGGGAAGAAGCCAGGAAAGATGGGGTCAGCTTGGGAAGCACTTTCCAAAACAAAGAGGATATTTTATGTTTGGTCCTGGGAGTCAGAGCTGACTGCCATGGTGAGAGATATGAATGTAAAAAGCTAGAAATGAAGAGCACAGGGTTCAAGATTCAGGAGACACCTTAAATGGGCCAGTAGAATGGTCAGTGACAGTCTGCAAAGAGGAGATGAAGGAGGACCCTAATTCAGCCACTGAGAATTGAGGGCAAAAGAGGGATCTGAGTGGATCTTGGAAGGGACAGGCTAGGCAGTGAGGCACTCACACAATCAGGTAGCACAAAGGCAGAAATCAAATCCTCATCAAACTCATCTGCAACCAGTGGGAGAGGCCAAGAATCTATCAGGCACTGATTTCCCTGTAAGTAATATTGGCACAACAAATAAAACTTCAACCTGGCTGAGATTATTTGATGATCGATTGGTCGATGCTGTAATAAAAGCCATCCTTGACACTCTGAATATTGAGCAGTTTTAGTCTCCTATTGCTCAATTAGCAAATTGTTTTAATGGGATGTTTCAAACTGGATGCCCCAAGGATGTTTCAAATGTGGTATGTCTAAAATAGAACTCTTCATCTTTCTTCCCATTTCTTTAAAAAGTTTTTCCATTAAAAACTGTTGGGAAAACTGGAAATTAGTATGGCAGAAATTAGATATGGATCCACACTTAACACCATATACCAAGACAAGATCAAAATGGGTCCATGATTTAGGCATAAAGAGGGAGATAATAAATAGATTAGAGGAAGAGAGGATAATCTACCTCTCAGACTTGTGGAGGAGGAAGGAATTTATGACCAGAGGAGAACTAGAGATCATTATTGATCACAAAATAGAAGATTTTGATTACATCAAACTAAAAAGTTTCTGTACAAATAATACTAATGCAAACAAGATTAGAAGGGAAGTAACAAATTGGGAAAATATTTTTAAAAACAAAGGTTCTGACAAAGGTCTCATTTCCAAAATATATAGAGAACTGACCATAATTTATAAGAAACCGAACCATTCTCCAATTGATAAATGGTCAAAGGATATGAACAGACAATTCTCAGAGGAAGAAATTGAAACTATATCCACTCACATGAAAGAGTGTTCCAAATCACTACTGATCAGAGAAATGCAAATTAAGACCACTCTGAGATACCACTACACACCTGTCAGATTGGCTAAGATGACAGGAACAAATAATGACAAATGTTGGAGGGGATGTGGGGAAACTGGGACACTAATACATTGCTGGTGGAGTTGTGAAAGAATCCAGCCATTCTGGAGAGCAATCTGGAATTATGCCCAAAAAGTTATCAAACTGTGCATACCCTTTGACCCAGCAGCGCTACTACTGGGATTATATCCCAAAGAAATACTAAAGAGCGGAAAGAGACATATATGTGCCAAAATGTTTGTGGCAGCTCTTTTTGTTGTAGCTAGAAACTGGAAGATGAATGGATGTCCATCAGTTGGAGAATGGTTGGGTAAATTGTGGTATATGAAGGTTATGGAATATTATTGCTCGGTAAGAAATGACCAGCAGGAGGAATATAAAGAGGCCTGGAGAGACTTAAATCAACTGATGCTGAGTGAAATGAGCAGAACCAGAAGATCACTGTACACTTCAACAACAATACTGTATGAGGATGTATTCTGATGGAAGTGGATATCTTCAACATAAAGAAGATCCAACTCACTTCCAGTTGATCAATGATGGACAGAGGTAGCTACACCCAGAGAAGAAACACTGGGAGGGGAATGAAAATAGTTAGCACTAATATCTGTCTGCCTAGGTTGCATGTACCTTCAGATTCTAATGTTTATTGTGCAACAAGAAAATGATATTCGCACACATGTTTTGTACCTAGATTATATTGTAACACATGTAAAATGTATGGTATTGCCTGTCGTCGGGGGGAGGGAATAGAGGGAGGGGGGGTAATTTGGAAAAATGAATACAAGGGATAATATTATAAAATATATATATATATATAATAAAAAAAAAAGTTTTTCCATTTCTGTCAAAAGCACCATGATCATTCCATTCTAATAATCAATAGTGAGAAGGCACTAGAATTCATCAGGATTGGGAAAGATTTTCTGTGAGATTTTAGCTGAGAAAGAAAGAGAGAGAAAATAAATGCTTAAATGAAAAAAAGGCTTTTTTATTTTTAAAGAAAAACAAAAAGTCAAAAGATGTATTTGGGTCTTTTTAAATTTTCCCATTTCCATCAAAAGTACCACAAACAGTCCAGTCTCCCAAGTCTTGGCTTCAGCAATACCTTGGACTCTTCCCCCTTCTTTCAATCAGTGGCCAACACTGGTTGACTTTATCTTTCTTTTTCTCACAAAACTACCTCCTTAGTCCAGACTCCTATTGATTCTTGCCTGGATGCAAGAGCTCCCTCCCCATGCCATGTGTCTTCTCACTCCAGTCCATGCTCTTGCTGCTGCCAAAGTCATTTTATTTAAGCTCAGCGCTGCCACACTCAAGTAACTGCAAGAGCTTCCTTTGAACTGTAGGTCTTTAAAGCCCTTGTTTACCTGTTTTCAACTGATCTTTCCAAACTTCCTGCATTCTGCAATGCAAGGCTTCTCTGGTCCTTTCCAGAAGGCACTGTCTCCCATCTGCATATTTTTGTGCCTACTGTTCTCACATCCAGAACACCCTTCCATCCTCCCTCTTGCTTCATAAAGTCCTCTCTTCTTGAGATCCAATTGAAGCAACATTTTCTGCAAGCAGCTTTTTCTGATGTCCTAAATTGCCAGTGACCTCTTTCCCAAACTATCTTGTATTTAATGACAAGTATTTTCTAAGTTTACTTTATGCTGCATACATTTTAAAAATTGCTTATTGAAGCCTTCAATAAAATACAGTCTGTGGGGAAGAGGGATGGTTTCATTCTTTGTTTTTGGATCCCCAGTGCCCAACAAAGTGTCATGGCATCCAAAAAGCTCTTCATTAGTACCTGTTCATTGAAATATGATTCGGGGTGTTTGGGGACAATCATAGGTAAATGTGGCTTGAAAATAGGTTGTCCTGAAGCTGAATGTGACTTTTTACCACTTCTCCATTTTCTTTCTCCTTCAATTTCTTTTTCTTCTCTTATTGCCAAAGTTAACATTTCTAATACAATATTGAATAGTAATAGAGATAATGGGCAACCCTGTTTCACCCCTGATCTTAATGAGAATGTTTCTAGTTTCATAGTGTTTCTCTAAAGCTTTTAAGGCTGCTTCACACACATTAACTACTTAGTAATTCTTTGTATATAATTCCAAATTGCTTTCCAAAGTGGTTGAATACAATCTCAGGTTCACTAACCATGCATCACAGTTCCTGTTTCCCCACATCTTTTCCCCAATTTAAACATTTACCACTTTCTTTTTGTGTTTTTTTTTTTTTTTTTTTTGTTTTTTTTTTTTTTTTTTTTTTTTGCCAAATGGAGTGGTGTGAGGCAGAACATCAGAATTGCTTTAAATTCCACTTCCTTATTATTAACTCGGGGTTTTTTTTTCATATGTCTACAGATAGCTTGGATTTCTTCTTTTAAGACTGATTGCTCAAGCATGATAATTGTGGAAATATGTTGAAGCGAACTGTACTTGTTTAATATATATTAGATTACTTGCTGGGTAGGGGAGGGAGTGGAGAGAAGAGAAAGAGAAAAAATTGAATCACAAGGTTTTGCTAGGGTGAATGCTGAAAAGTATCTACATGTTTTGAAAATAAAAAAAACTTTAAATTTTTTTTTAATTAAAGAATATACAATGAGGAAATAAAACCATCACTCTTTGCAAAACAAAAAACAAAAAACAAAAAACAAAAAAAACCTGACTGCTCATATACTTAAAGCAATTATCAGTTGAAGCATATCTCTTATTAATGAGTTATTTTTTTCATATATCTTAGACTTGAATCCTTGTCAGAGAAACTTGCTGCAGAGATTTTTCTCCTAATCAGTCAATTCCCTTTTAATCTTACTAGTAGGAGGACGAGCAGGAAAAAAAAAAAGAGGAAGAGAAGGAAGAGGAGTGGAAAAGAGGAGAAAATGAGAAAAAAGAGGAGGAAGAGAAGGAGAAAGGGGATAAAAAAAGAGATGGAGAAGAGGAGGAAAAAGAAGGTAGAGGAAAAGAGAAGGAAGAAAAGAAGGAAGAGGAATGCATGCATTCTCATCTTAAACCTGCTCAAATATTATTTTGTAGAAAAAGAGGTTTTTTAAGAGCAGGAAGCCTAGTTCTACATTGTAAAGCAGGTTATGGAAAACACCTTACATCAAGTGTCAACTGTTTAGCTTGGCATTACAGCCCTTCAGCATGTGAACCCAATAACTTTGCAGGCTTACGTGATGTTTTAATCAAACTTCCCTTTTTGCTTCTGCCCATGTCCTCCTTCTGAATCTTTGCAGAAGCCGTCCCCATGCTTGAATGCCCTCCCCCTCATCTCCACCATTTCAACTTTCTTTAAGGTTTAGCTCATGGGTCCACACTAATGGTGGGGGAGGGAATAGAGAAAAGGAATAAGTACCTGCTATGTGCCAGACTCTGTGGTAAGTTCCTTACAGTTATCTCACTCGATCCACACAACCTATGTGGGAGGTGCTGTCATAATCCCCATTTTATAGTTGAGGAAACTGAGGCAAATGAGATTAAGTGACTTACTAGCTGCTTCTCCCTGCCTCTGGGTCCACTATTTGTGCTGTTATGTCTCCTTTCTATTTTCCTTAGATGTTAGTGTGTTCCTCAAAAAATGTATTTATTTCGATGTGTATGTGGCAACACCAATCAAACCTAAACCCTTTGAAAGTAAATTCCCCAATTCCTGGCTATGGTAAAACTTACTCTGACTGGCAGCTGAATTGAATTGGGTCAGATGCCTTTGTGAGCTCCTCTCTCCTTCTCCCTCCCATTTCAGGAGCCTCTCCCCAAGCTCTTACACTCCTTCCTGTCATTGGCAGCGGAAAGGGTATGACTGTCCCCGCCTTAATGAAATAAAGTGACTCCTGTGTGCCTCATTGGCATGACTAGGGCCCTCTTGGTCTGGCAGTGCTTGCATGAACTTCCCAACTCTCTGTGGCATTGCCAACTTAAATGATCCCTCCTTGAACAAATAACATTTGAGAATTATTGCTATGCTCTATAAACTCACGCCTCCCCTCTGGTAAGGAAAATAGTTTGATTGTTTGTATTTTGTAGGACAGGGCTTCTTAAACTTTTTCCACTTGTGATCCCTTTTTACTGAAGACACTTTTCCATGCCTCTAGGTACATAGGTATATAAAATAGGTGTACAAATTAAACATTTGCTGTTCACAAATCATAATTTTATGATCATCCCATTCAGTTCAAAGACCCCATAAGGGGTGGTAACCCACAGTTTAAGAAGCTGGGCTACAGGGGACCTCATGAGCTGGCAGATCCAGTTGTTTGATTTGGGGGGGTTATTTGAAGCTTCCTTCCCTAATGCTACCAGATGTGTATAAATTGAAGCCAAGGTAGCCCTTCACCCCCACATTGACAACAAGCCTCCACTTTTGTATCCAGGATTAACTAATCATTTACTGGCTCTTCCCTATGTTAACCAGGGGTCAAGGTGACACCCCAGATTACACAACTCAACTGTACAAAAAGTGTCCCTTTTGTAGGAACCGCTGACTTTTTTTTTATTCTAAGGGATCGTCTTATAAATTCTGCCCTCTGGCTCTTGCCCCCGTGGCCCGTAGCACAGAGGGTTTCCATGCTTTGAGACGATGAGGGTGCCAGCCATCCTCCTGCTCCTCCTGGCCTCAGCAGGACCTTCCTTCTCACTGAGTCCTGCAGATTGCGACGTAGCAGTGCCCAAGGCCGAGGGAATCCTCCATCTGATTAATGAAAAGAGGACCGAAGGCTTCCAATTCCGGTTGTTGAGGGTCGCCGACGCCCACACTGATGTCCATGAAGAGGTGAGCAAGGGTTCCAAAGGCAGCTGGGACTGAGCTCTCAGTTATATGCCTTAGAAGTGGGGGGATGTGTGTGGTGGAAGGATGCTTTGATGATTGAGTGTCTCTACTTCTAATTCAATTACTAAAGGAAATACTCTAAAGTTTATTTTAGCAGAAGGGCACAAAGACTGGACTCATGTCCTCACTGGTATAGGGGACTCCTGGGAGAGGAAACTGAGTCACCCACAAAGGTTGGGATGGAAAGCAAAAAAAGGAGTGAATATCTTGCTAGCGCCCTTGCCCATTAGCAGCCCTGGCTCTTACTGCCTTTGCTCATCGGGATCATGGCAGTCAAGTGTGTTGGCTCAGCTTTCTTGGTCTTCAATCCTTTGTCAAGGGAAGGCTCATAGCTCTCCATCTAGCTATCCCAGAAGCCTTCACGAACCTGAGGTCCAAGGAACTCTTCATATTCTCTGAGTTCTTGACATTTGTTTTCTCCTAATGGTTCAGAAATATGCCCTTTCCCTTATCAATTGTTCCTGTTCTTTGCTACTGAAAAAAGTACTGCGGAGAATGTCTGGTTACAGTTTTTTCTGCCCTTGACCTGTCCCTATGTGCTCCGGTGGGATGACTAGATCAAAGGGGAGGAATGACTTAGTAACTTCTCTACCTTTAAATCATTGTTTGTTATCAGTGTTTGTTCAAATATTAGTCAATCCATGTGTATTGCAGAGCAGCACTTATTCTAGTAAAATAGTTAATATTTACATAGTATTTTTTAAGTTTGCTTTGTAGATATTATTTCATTTGAGCCTCATTTTAATCATCCCTATGGGGTAGATGCTAATGGCATTATGATTCCTATTTTCCCGATGAGGAAATATAGGCTCAGAGAAGTTAAATGGCAAGTGTCAAAAATGTAGGTAAAACTCAAGTCTTTCTCCCTCTAAATCTAATTCTCTCTCCATGATATCAAGCGTTCTTAACCTGGGTGACAGGACCCCCAATCCCAAGGCATTCAGGATTGTTCAATGTATGAATTTAAGTGAAAAATCTACTAGATATTTATTTTCACTCATCTTTGGCTTCTTTGGTAATCCTAAACACTTTGTTTTGTGCATTTAAGATCTCAGTGGTAAGAAGGGCTCCATGAAAAGGGGTTCACTAGTCTACTAGAGGAGTCCATGACAAAAAAAAAAAAAAAAAGGAAGAATTCCTCCCCTATACTGAGCTGCCTCAGTGCCTGGGCAGTTTATATCTTATAATAATCTAGGTTAATTATAATTTAATTGGGAAAACAATAGCAATGCACTTTATGCTAAGTGATTAAGTGCTAAATTGTGGCAATGAGATAATGCATGCCAGTTACTTTGCAAGTTGTAAAGCATTATATCAACATTAGCTGTTGTAAAATTGAGTGTTCTATTCTTATATGTCATTGTATTCTATTATAAAATTGACTTTAAGAGGACTAAGGAGACTGAAAGTGGATCCCAACATAGTATTTTCACCTTTTTCCTTGTTGTTCGCTTGCTTTTTTAGTTTCCTTCTTATTTTTTTTCCCTTTTTGATCTGATTTTTCGTGTGCAGCATGAGAAATATGGAAATAATATTGTATCTAGGATATACTGTAATACATTTATTATAGATGGGATTGTCTGTCATCTAGGGGAGGGAGTGGAGGGAAGGAGGAGAAAATTTGGAAAAGTGAATACAAGGGATAATGTAAAAAAAATTACCCATGCCTATGTACTGTCAAAAAATTATAATTTTAAAATTAATAAATTTAAAAAAGAGAGAAATATGGAAATATGTATAGAAGAATCGCATATGTTTAGCATGTATTGGATTACTTACTGTCTAGGAGTGGAGGTGGGAGAAGGGATAGAGATAAATGTGGAACACAGGATTTTGCTAAGGTGAATGTTGAAAACTATCTTTGCCTATATTTTGAAAATAAAAAGCTATTATTTAAAAAAAAAAAGAAAAAAAATTGCCTTTAAGTGCCTATGAATTCCAAGATGATGTCACTTCTCAGCAATATTATCGTTCTAATAAATCCATCCCATACCACGCATGACCACACACAAGGGCCTCACTCTGCCCTTGTGGCTCCTCACTTCTCTGATGAGAGGAGGGAGGTGGGATGTTGTACCACCAGCTCCCTGGAAACCTGAATGATCATTCCATGAATCGGACTTCTGCTGTCATCCTGGACTATTTTCTTTTCCAAAATAACTGGGAAAATTGTGGTTTGGGTTCTGTTTGGTGCACTCTGGATCGGTTCAAAAAAGTCATCCCAAATTTTTCCAAATTCTATTATTTCTAATAATCTAATATTTCTGACGATATAATTTTATTTGACATCATTTGTTCAGGCTATTTCTCCATAAGATGGAGTTCCTTTATCTTTCAGAGTCCTTATCTTCTTTATGTAACAAAAGTAGGAGAGGAAAAGGATGATTCAGGACATCTCTGTACTATGGCAGCTGAGTAGTATATTGAATAGAATCATAAAGTCAAGAAGAAATGAATTCAAATCCAACCTCAGTCACTTAACAGCTGAGTGACCCCGGATAAGGCATTTAACTTTTGTCTGTCTCTGTTTCCTGAACTGTAAAATGGGAATAATAGTAATAATCCCTACTTCTAAGGTTTGTTGTGAGGATCACATGAGATAATAATTGTAAACCATTTAGCACAGTGTGTGGCACATAGTAATCATGTCATAAATGCTCGTTTTTTAAATCTACAAACAGCCAAGGACACTTGTTAGCCAGAATACTTTGCTGGGTAAGAAAGGTCCTTTTGGGAAGCAATAAAAACCAGATGCTGAAAATTTCTTGATTTTCCTGGGCAGTTTACCATAAGTACACTTATTATAAACACGAACTGTTTCACACTTTTAAAAATTATTTTTAATTTAAGTCTTATTTAAAATATCTTCATAATTTTCCTCAATATCCCTCTCCCTTCCCATTTTACTTGTTATAGGAGATGAAACGCCTCCCTTGCCTGTGAATAATTAGAAACTGATAATTAGGTGGAATTTGGAAATTACATAGAAGCTGGGTGGTGGTATGGATAAGGACCCTGGATCAGTGGGATCAGAGTATCTTCTTGAATCCTTATCTTAGGAAAGTCACTTTTCCTTCTCTAGGCCTCAGTTTACTCCCCTCAAAAATGAAGTAGGTGCTTCTGGGCTCTCCCTCTACCTCTAAATCTTATGATCCTGTCATGCTTCCTAGATATCAATGTACACTTCTGTAAAACACTGACTGTGTGACTAATAGACCTGTGATGTGAGCATTCTAGGCTCTCCCTCCATCATTCAATGCTCTCCCCATTCCAGTCCCTTCTCCATCCAGTATCCAAAGTGATTTTCTTAAAGCACATTTGACCAAGTTCCTCTTATTCACTTAATTCCAGGGGTACCCTATTATCTCAAGGAACAAATAAAAAAGGCTCTGTTTAGCATTAAAAGTCATAACCCAGCCCCATCTCACCTTTCCAGTCCTCTTACACCTTATTCCTGGCAGGGACTTTATGATCCAATGACACCGGCCTCCTTTCTGTCTCCCAAAGAAAATACTCTATCACTTGACTCCAGCCATTTCCTCTGAGTGTTCCCCAAGTCGGGAACACTCTTCCCTCCTTTGCTCTCACTACTGATGCCCCATTAGACTGTGAGCTCCTTGAGGGCAGAGACTTTCTCTTACTTCTTTTTATATCCTTGACTCTTAGCACACTGCCTGGCATCTAGTAGTCACTTAATGTTCCTTGAATCATTGTACAATAGCCAAGTCATTGTATAATATTATTGTTTCTGTGGACATGTTTTCCTGGTTCTGTTCACTTCATTTTGCATCAGTTCATTTGAGTCTTTCCAGACTCTTCATTTTCTTTTTCTTTTGTTTGCTGAGGCAATTCGAGTTAAATGACTTGCCCAAGGTCACACAAGTACAAAGTGTTAAGTGTCTGAGGCCAGATTTGAACTCAGGTCCTCTGGACTTCAGGGCTGGAGCTCTACCTACTGCACTACCTAGCTGCCCCCTAAAGAAATTATTCATCGTACCTGTACTGACCTGTCTCCCAAGGTCATTTATAGAGAGGATCTTTCTAATCTTTAAAACCTCTTTATATCTGAATACAATCCTTCCTTTGCAACAACAATAACAATAAAATTTGGTTCTGCACATATATATTGTACCAAGCATATACTATAAGATATTTAATATGTATGGGAATGCCTGCCATCTAGGGGAGAGGGTGGAGGGAAGGAGGGGAAAAACTCGGAACAGAAGGGAGTACAGGGGATAATGTTGTAAAAAAAATTACCTATGCATATGTACTGTCAAAGAAAATGTTATAATTATAAAAATTAATTTAAAAAAAGAAATAGCAAAAAAAACCTCTTTATAACAAGTTGTACATAACTGATTTGCAATTTCATGTGCAATTATTTTTAAAAACTTTATAATATTATGAAAATTCTTGTTTAATTCCCTAAATAAAAATGATGTGGATTTAAAAAAATTAAAATCAGTGATTTTCCAGGAGAATATAAACTCATTGAGGGCAGGGATTATTTAGTTTGTCTGTGGATCCCCACTGTCTTGATTAATATTTGGTATACCATAAGTGCTTAATAATTTTTCTTAATGAGTGACTGTCTCTTGTAATAGAATACAAGTTTCTTGAGGACAGTGAGTATTTGATTTATGTTTTTGTTTCCCAAGCACTTAGCACATCCTCTAGTATACAGCATACAGCAGGTGTTTGATAAATGCTTATAGCTTGCTTAATTCTCTCCTCTGATGGAATATGAACTTCTTGAGGGAAAGGACTATTTCAGTCTCTTGTCATTTCATCCCCAGGGCCTTGTTTCCTGTTTAGCACAAAGTGGGCACTTGGGAAATTCTTGGGGGATGGGATCCAAATGAATTTGTTAAAAGGTGTGTTTTCTTGTCTCTCTGCAGAACTCTGCCATTATCCACTATTTGGTCCTGGACGTGATAGAATCTGACTGTTCTGTCCTATCCAGGACACACGAAGAGGAGTGTAGAGAGGAAGGTCTTAGACTAGTTTCTGAATTGGTAAGTAGTCAAGATCAATACTTGCTCTCATCTGTGGAGGCCATGCAAACATTCCCAGGGGCTCTTTTGGCTAATAGTGTATGAGAACAACAGAGAAAAAAGCTCCCAGCAATCTCTCTGGTCCTTCTCTTGGTCTCCCCCTGGGCTGGATGGAAAGTCCTCCATTCAACATGGGGTGATCAGTCCACTGGTCACTGAGGTCCAGGTGAGGATCCAGGGAGGAAGAGGTGATGCCAAGTCCTTCAGTTTCAGCCACAGCTTGGAGCCCCACTGACCTAAGGGCTTCTGAGGCTGCCTATGATCACCCCAAGTGCCCCATGGTCCACAGTTCTTAATGTCAAGACTGCCTCCTGTCACTTGGGAACTCCATCATGTAATGATGCCAACCTTAGATGCTGCTCCAGTTAGGTTTTAACTCAAAGAATCCTCCTCAAGTCTTTCCTCTATACCTTCCTTAGCTGTGGGACCCTGGACTCAGCCTCAGTTTCCTCAGCTGTAAAATGTGGAGAATAACCACCCCATATATCCCAGTTGTTGTAAGAATCTACTAAAATAAAATATCTAAAACACACAATAGTTATGATTACAGCTAAATTTCCTGAGGGGTCAGACCAAATCTCCCAAGATTATTATAGAGCTGTAAGGCTCATGGTCCTCTTCTCAAGGCTGCTTCCAAGGATATCCTGGAGGCTGCTCCCAGCTTGGGAAAGCCCATTGTTAAATATCCAGTGGGAGCATTTATGTCATGGAAACTGGCAAATGCTATAAATCATCCTGATTGTTTTATTGCTTATATAGTCTTTAAAAAGTGATGGGGAAAATGGTAATAATGCAGGTTAAACTTAGAAGTGTGTTGTGTGTGTGTATGTATGTATGTATGTATATATATATATATATATATATATACATATATATATATGTATGTTTGGAGAGCTGGTTATTAAATATTTATTAACACACCCCTCCTATTGACATCAAGACAAGATCATTTCTTTAAATTTGAAGTTGTATTTTCAGAAAAAAAATTATGTTCAGACTAAAAGTTGAATTTCCTCTTGAAAATATTTAGAGTTACAATTTTTATCTTTCTGGTGGCTCTTTATAGCCAATGATGTCCTGGTAAATGTTTAACAACCAGCTCCATCTCCACCGTCCGATATACACAGAACACACTTTTAAATTTAAGTTGAATTATTGATATTTTCTGCATCATTTTCTTGAAGTCTAGACAATCAATGAAACAACATGTTACACTCTTGATTTGTAGGGATTTCTGAGCTGTAAATATTCACGCTGGAAATTTAGCAATCATCTCTCAAGATCCAATTCAAGCTGGCTACAGCACAGGCCCTGTCCAGAGGCAGCTGAGTGGCTCAGTCTAGAAGGCAGCTGGTCTTAGAAACAAGCAGCCCTGAATCCAATCCAGCCTCTAACACTTCTTAGCTGAGTGACCTTGAGAAAGGCACTTAATTAAGCTTAGTGTGCCTCAACTTCCAGTATTAGTAATAACATCTACCTTTCAGGATTGTTGTGGAGATCAAAAGAAAATATATTTGTAAAGTGCTTAGCCCAGTGCTCTGCACATAGTAGGTGTTTAATAAATAAACCCTTGTTTTCTCTTTCTTTAAAACCCTTTAAGAAACAAACCTTACAGATCTGTAATAATCTTGGGAAATTTGGTCTGACCCCTCAGGAAATTTAGCTGTAATCATAACTATTGTGTGTTTTAGATATTTTATTTTAGTAGATTCTTACAACAACTGGGATATATGGGGTGGTTATTCTCCACATTTTACAGCTGAGGAAACTGAGGCTGAGTCCAGGGTCCCACAGCTAAGGAAGGCATAGAGGAAAGACTTGAGGAGGATTCTTTGAGTTAAAACCTAACCAGTGAAGTGACCCCTGCCCAGGCTCACAGGGAGCATCCCATCTTTGCCCTGGATCCCAAAGAAGGCAGGAGATCCAAGGAAATGAAGAGGGATTTTTTTTCTTCCAGGTTATCGGGAAATGCAAAGTGGTGGCCATCACCCACCCAAACACCTCTTGTGAAAGTGAACTAGACGAGCTGATTGAGTTCAACTGCACGACAAGTTCTGGTATGGGTCAGGGGCTGTCTGTGTGTGGTGGGGGGGATTCAGTGTGATCTCAGGCTTCCCTCTCACCCCCCCCCCCCGTTCTCCATTCATCCTGTCCCACCCAGAAAAACTCAAATGGAGGAAAAGCAGAATTAATGATTAGCCAAATCTCAGACTCACACACAGAGACATACATATACACACATTCACATACATACATACTCACACAAACACACACACAGTGTGATGGCTTTAGAAAAAGTATATTGAGGCCAGGCTGTGAAAACCTTTGAATGCCAGAGAAATTTGTATTTGATCCTAGAAGTAATAGGGAGCCACTAGAGTTTATCTGGAGGGGAGTAACATGGTCAGTTTATGTTTCAGGAAAATCACTTTGCCAGCTGCGCTGGGGATAAATTGGAGGAGAGAAGAAACTCGAGAAAGGGGGACTTTAGGAGGCCACTGCAGTAATTCAGAGGGTGTGAGGGGGACTAATGTGGAGGCCAGTAAAAGCAGCAGTTCTTGACCTTTGTCTGATGGGATCTTTAAATATATCCCAGATTTGTGGCCGCTTGGGCTAAGAAAAAGGAAGCTGTGAGTTAAAACCACCAAGAGAGAGAAACAGACCGTCAGGGAGACAGAGACAGATGGAGAGATAGGGACAGAGAAACAGAGAGAGACAGAGAGACACGCACACAGAGAGACAGAGAGACAGACAACAGGCAGACTGACAGGCAGAGAAGAAGGGAGAGAGGAATGGACAGACAGAGAGAGAAGAAGGGAGAGAGAGATGGACAGACAGAGAGTGACAGAGACAGAGAGAGAAGAAAAGAAAGAGGGATGTAGAGAGAGAGAGAGAGAGAGAGAGAGAGAGAGAGAGAGAGAGAGAGAGACAGAGAGAGAGAGAGAGAGAGAGAGAGAGAGAAGGGTGAGAGGGATGGACAGACCCACAGAGACAAAAAGACAGAACCAGATGAAGTTAAAAATGCTGGGTTGGAAATCAGGTTCAGCAGTGGGCATGGCCCTGGGCATCCGTGTGCTTGCCCAGAATGAAATCTAATATCTCCTTGTCCAGAGTGAGCGTCCAGGGGAGGTCTTTGCTCAGAAGTGGGGTAGGGTTCTTGGATGAAACAGGTACCTGCTCTGAACCCCTTCTTCGGGTCAGCCCGGGGCTCCTGGGTTTGGGCGTGGCACCGTGAGTCTGTCTCACTTAGACTTCTTCCAGTTGTGTGAGAATGCTGATCCAGTTATCTGTGATATGTTGCCCTCAGCTCCCTAAGACCATACTCTCCCCAGGGCTTAGCCCTTGTGATGGCAGCTGCAGGTATACAGCTCTGCACTTATACCATCCAACAAGCCCTCATTAAACAGGAACCATGACCCCATCTTTGCTGTCTCCTCCTGCTGGAGGTAGTGCTTCCCCCTTCCCCCCCACCCCTGACATCATCCTTATTTTCTTTCAATCCACCTTTGGACTCTTACTAGGCAGGTGAGTTAACTCCTGCCTCAGTTTTCTCAACTGTAAAATGGGGATAATCTTTGCACCTACCTCCCAGAGTTGTTGGGAGGATCAAATAGGGTATTTACAAAACAATTGGTACACAGTGGGAACTTAATAAATTCTTCCCCTTTAATCTACCGGCTCCTTTTCTGATGCTTTTTGAACATTTCCACCTGCCTCATCTTTAGCTTTTAACTTGATCAACCATTGCTGCTGGTTTTCCTCCTATGCTTCTGCTCCCCTTCTCCACTAAACTCCTCGGGAAAGCCGTTGGTCTTCACTGCCTTCTCTTCTCTCTCTCTCTCTCTCTCCTACACCTCTGCAGTCTGGCTTCAGATCTCAACTGAAGTTCATGTCTACAAAATTTCCCATAATCTCTTCTTGCCCCACCAGTGCCCATGGCTCCTCCCACATCCTTCTTGACCCCCACAGTCATGGATACTCTTGGGCACTCTCTCCTCCAGGTTCTCAGAAGGCTGTTCTCCCCGACTTCTCCTTCTCCCTCCTTGATGAATCCTTTTCAATGTCTTTTTTGAATCTTCTTTTAGGTCCCCCAAGATTGTTTTAGGCTCTCTTCTCCCCCCATTTCAGCTTATAAAGTCATTAGCTTATGCTCATATGTATGCAGATAATTCCCCAGTTCTATAGATTCAGCCTTAATCAGCTCTCCTACGAACTGCCTTTTGTACGTCTCAGATTGGACGTCCCACATATCTTGGACTAATATGTCTCAATCAGAACTCGTTCTCTTTCCCCCCAAACCTTCCCTTCTTCCAAACTTTCTTACCACTGTTGAGGGCACTTGCCTTTAGGGTGTGGTAGAAAAGGCACATTTTACTGGGGCTATTTATTATTTAGTAGAGAAACTTAGGGGCAGCTAGGTGGCGCAGTGGATAGAGCATATAGAATTCAGGAGGACCCGAGTTCAAATCTAATCTCAGACACTTAACACTTCCTAGCTGTGTGACCCTTAACCCCAGCCTCAGAAAAAAAAAAAAAGAAACTGAAAATAATATCTATTGTTTTTATATCATGTGTATTCATTTTCCTACTTACTCATCCTTTTCCTCCATTCAGAGCTGCCCATAATTACAAAAAACAAAGTCTGAGGGAAAAAAAAGCAAAGCAGGAAAGTGAATTTAACAAATATTGATCCAACAGCAGTAAATGATGTTCTCTACCTTCATAGTCCCCCCTTTTGTAAAGAAGAAAAGGAGATGCTTCTCATACTTTTTTTTCCTGGAACTAAACTTGGCTGTTCTCTAATTCTATTTCTATTTTGGTGGTTATTCTTTCCCTTTACATGGTTGGGATTCATCCTGTTTTACAGCTTCTTTTGCACTGACCAACAAAAGGCCTGGGCCTACCATTATTGACGACTTTGAAGATCCAGAATCATATAAGGAACAGGCGGAGAAAGCTCTCGCGCAGTACAAGCAGGATCATGTCAGTGCCTCCTCATTCCAGGTGGTTAAAGTTGAGAGAGCTTTGCGAGTGGTAAGTCTGGAAGGAGCTTCTAAATAAAGCTCCCTGTGCTGAGCGGCACCAAGAGGCAGGGTGCAAAATCAGTAGAAGTGATGTGCTCTCTGTGGGTGTGGCCTGCTAGGAGAATACAGCTAAACACAAGACTGGGAGAAAAATCTAAAATAGAGTGATGGGGATAGATATAGTATGATGAAATTTAACAGGATTACATGTCAGAGATTTGGAAACAAAAAATCCACTTCAAAAGTACAAGATAATGGCAGGGGGCAGAGGAAGACCAAAGCTAAAATTTTTATGAAAAAGATAAAGGGTTCTTAGTGGACCATGAATTCAATGTGGGATAACAGTGCTATATAGGAACTCTCCCTATCCCCAATTAATGTAATTTTAGGATGCATTCAGAGAATCCTGATGTCTGGAACAAGGGAAGTATTACTGGTCTTTCTGCTTCTTGCTCTGATAACATTTGGAGCTCTGGGTTTAGTCCTGCGTCACACATCTCATAAAGCTGGAGCATGTCTGAATGAGGATGAGGAAAGAAAAATTGGTTGAAGGATCTGGGGATGTTTGGTTTGGAGAAAAAAAGAGTTCAGGGAACATAACATCACTGTTTCTGAGAATCTGAAGGGCTGCTGCATACAGTCATAATGAGTGGGGACCACAAAGAGACCTAATGTCAGCAAAAGCTTCTTTATTTTTTTTAAATAATAGGTTTTTATTTGTCAAAATAACACAAAGATAGTTTTCAACATTTGCTCTTGCAAAATCTTGTGTTCAATATTTTTCTCCCTCTTTCCCTTCTCCTTTCTCCCCTAAACTTCAAGTAATTCAATATAGGTTAACCATGTGCACTTCTTATAAACACATTTCCACATTTATCAAGCTGCACAAGAAAAATCAGATCAAAAGGGGAGAAAAAATGAGAAACAAAGCAAGGAAACAATAGCAACAACAGATGAAAATACTATGTTGTGATCCACATTCAGTGCCCATAGTTCTCTCTGGATGCACTGGCTCTCTCCATCAGCAATC
>NC_133619.1:10191326-10286326 GCF_048593235.1 Sminthopsis crassicaudata
TATTAATCACCTACAGCGTGCCAGACATTGTAGTAAACCCTGGGAATATAGGAAAGAGCAAAAATAACCCTTTCCCTCAAGGAGAACATCCTAGATGCACTGGGATTTCTCATACCTCATTTCTAAAAGGCTGGGCTTTCAGTAATCAATTTATTTTTTTTCCACAGTGGGGATCTCAAAATTAACATGTATATTTATGTAAAAAGATAAAAATAAGATGCAAACTTGTATTTTTATTTTTGAATTGATTCTCCTAGTCCTTAGAATATGCTTCTGCCATGGTATGTGGAGGGGGGGCGGCTGCCTCGGAAATGTCCTTGGTCTAGGAGTGGTCTTTAAATCCCACCTCATGGAGTCTTCAGGGTTCTGAGTTCTGATGAAACAAAGGTGTAGTCCAGACCTTATAATGCCTGGCTTTTCTCTTTGGATTATGGACCTGAACAACCCTCCTTCACACATTCTATGTTCCAACCAATCAACTTGGGAGTCAACACTGACTTCTTGTCTCTCTTGCCTGGAATGGTCTCAATCCTCAACTCCACCCACCCTTCGAGGCTCCACAGGGATCATCTCCTACATGAGGACTTTCCTGATTCTTACTAGGGTTTCTCTCACTCTTGTATGAGTTTTATTCATTGGCCACTGAGGTTCCATGAATCTGAAAAATGTTTATTGAATTATAGGGAATGGAACAGGGTTGGAATAACCATCCCGTGTCCTTTTTTGCCAGGACTCCAGAAATGTCAGCAGTGGAAGACATCACCATCGGCATCATGACTACTTCGATAGGTGTAGACACCCTCCTCCCGGAGAAGGGCATCTAGCCCATAGGCCTTTGGGTCATGGGTGCCGAGACCATTCTTGCCATCATCATTCGCATGAGCACACGGGGCCACATCCCACCCACCCATCTAATTTGGAAGAGAAAGAGCCTAAAAGGAGGCCACAGGAGAGACTCCTTTCTAGTTCTGATAACGCTCCTGTTAGAGATGAGGCAGAACTCCATCATCCTCAAGGAACCCATTCACCTGGCCATGTTGAGCTCCCTGATGACAACAGTCATGAGCACCATAAGCCATGTTCTGATGACGATGGTACATGTGAACATGGTCACCATGGTTACGGTCCCCATAAGCATGGTCCCCATGGTCACGGTCCCCAAAAGCATGGTCACCATGGTCATGGACCCCATAAGCATGGTCCTCATGGTCACGGTCCCCATAAGCATGGTCACCATGATCATGGTCCCCATAAGCATGGTCCCCATGGTCACGGTCCCCATAAGCATGGTCCCCATGGTTACGGTCCCCATAAGCATGGTCCCCATGGTCACGGGCCCCATAAGCATGGTCCCCATGGTCACGGTCCCCATAAGCATTGTCCCCATGGTTACGGGCCCCTTGGTCATGGGCCCCATAGGTATAGGCCTCCTTGCCATGGTCCTCATAGGCATGGGCCTCCACATGATCCCTCAAAAGAACAAGATTTTCACGGAGATTTTCCTTTCCATGGGACAGAAGTTGGCTCTGTTTATCGCCTCCCTCCCCTGAAGAAGGGCCAAGTCCTTCCTTTGCCTGAAATTAGTATTCCCAGTCAAGATCATTGTCCACATTCAGGAAAACCTCACCCTTCAAAGCCAGAAATTCAGCCTTTCCCACAGACATCTTCAGAGTCCTGTCCAGGGAAGTTCAAAATTGACTATCCACAAGTTTTCCCTTTTTTGGAACATAAAGATTCCAAATGATCCACTGATTTTCACAATGAAAAAAAAAACAAAAACAAAAACTACAAGACTCATGTGCCCCAAACAAATCAGAAATAAAAGAAAATCAGTGTGAAATTCTAATATCATGACTTCCTTTTTGATATTTTTAGTGACATTAAATGGAGGGAGACTAGCCAAGAACCAGTTTGGAACAAAGCCCTAGACATGGTGCTAGAAAGATTTACAGAAATGTCAGCTCTGACCCTTACTATATATTTATATGTATGTATTATTATTATTTTGCTGAGGCAATTGGGTTAAGTAACTTGCCTAGGGAGGTCACACTGCTAGAAAGTGTCAAGTGTCTGAGATCAGATTTGATGATCTCCTGACATGAGGGCTAGTACTGCCCCACCTTCAGTAAATTATTAAGGATCATAGAGCTCTGGCTGGAACAGACCTAAGTGGCCAGATCCAAGCACCTCATTTTACACCAGAGGAAGTTGTGATGTATAAAAAGTTAGAGAGATATTGTTTCCGAGTAATTAGTAATAATTAGTTCATCATGATAGCATATAATTAGTAAAAAAGGATTGGTGGTACCCTTAAAGAGTGGAAACTCTGCATGGAACCCACTCAAATGCTTACATGCCTTTGGAAGAGTGTGGATTCCTGAACAGGGCAATAAACTCTGATTGGTTGACAATTAATCAAGAATGAATAATATAATGAGAGGTGGAACTATTCTGATGAAGGGCTGAGGGACAGTGACTTGAGCAATTTAGAAAAAGGATCCATCTTTCCTGACCTGGCTGAGTAGAACACAATGGTTGGAATTCATCTTAGTTTTCAAAAGGTTCTCTTAGTTGGGTGAGATAACAGTTCTAAGATTTTACCTCATCATCAGAAAATCAAGCTTTGACTCAGTTTCCAAATGAGGAAGGGAAAAAAATCCTGGATCTCCCCAATATTAACAGATGGTTATTTAGTAATCATTTCTCTCAAAGTGAAGGTGTGGGGAAGGTTGAGACTTTCTTAGAGTCACATAAGTAATAAGTGTCATGGGGGGATTTGAATCCAGGTCCTCTTGGGATTGGGAGTTAATATTTTTTTCATAATATCCACGCAGTTTCTTCATCTGCAAAGTGAATGAACTGGATGATATCCCTTCCAGAGCTCCAACATCTATGACTTTGGTTAAGGATCTGAGACTCCCTTGCCACCATCTGCCCAACCTCTGGATCTCTATTGAGTTTTGAGGATATCCAAAACTCATGTGATCATGGAGTCCAATCCACTGTCCTCATTTCCTGAGGCTGAGAGAATTAAGCATCCTTGTCTAGGTCTCACACAGGCAGTGGGGTAATAAACTAGGATTTGATGGTTATGTCTCCAAGTCTGAATTGATTGACTCTTTCTAGGCACATTACTGACCCCAATCAGCCCAACAGTCAAGTGAATAGCAATGGGGAGTCAATGAAGGCAGATATTAACTAAATGCATCTGATTGCAGTTGATTAGGAGGCTTGGAGGGTAAAGAAGCCAGACACAAGGAGACAAACTAAGGGAGTCCCACCACATTAAAGTGATGACATCAAGAAAAAAAAGGGAAATGATAGGATTTAAGGTGCAATAGTGAGGGAAAGAGCAATATGAGTTAGAAGCACGGAGTATGTAGTACTATTAATAATAACACAGAAGTCAAGAAGGTAAATGAGATTGGGGTGAAGGGGAGGATAAATCTTGTCTTTGAGTAGCAAAGAGGGAGGAAAAATGAGAACATTCAATAGAGTAATAGAGACAGAACTAGGGTGGGCTGACTGGGACTTCAAGGGATCGTTCATCTCAAAGTAGAAGGGGTCTTATTGATCCTAGGATCATAAATCTAATAATAAAAATAATACTTGCTAACATTTATATAGCACCTATTGTATGTCTGTACTAAATATCTCACAAATAGTATTTTGTTTGATCCTCAAAACAACCCTGAAAGGTAGGTGTGGTTATTATCTGCATTTTACAGTCCATTTTACAGAAACTGAGGCAAATAGAAGTTAAATGGCTTGACCAAAGCTAATAAGTATCAGAGGCTGAATTTGAACTAGGCTCTTTCTGGGGCAACTAGGTGGTGCAGAGGAGAGAGTGCTGGGCCAGAGTCAGGATGACTAGTCTGAGACATTTACTAGCTATGTGACCCTGGGCAGCTCACTTTATCCCATCTGCCTTCGTTCTTTATTGAGCCCCTGTCATGGACAAGGCCGCTGTGGCGTGGTAGGGAGAGACTTTGGAAGCCAGGAAGACCGGGATTCACCTCTAGCCTCTGATATTGGCCGTGTAGCTATGAACAAATCACTTGACCTCTTAATGATTCAGGCAATTTCCTGAGGTTAGTGTAGAGAAAATACTAATCCCATTCTTTAATTCTACCAGAATCCATCTGGGCTACCTGAAAGAGTGGAGCGAGTTTCCTTATCTCAGAGTTCCCCATACCAGTGAAGGGCTGTGTTCTTATGTTAGGGCTGAAGGACAAAAGGCAATACAAAAAATAGCTCCTGCTCTCAGAGTTTACATTCTATTGTGAGAACCCAAGACAAATAAAGAACTGGTTAATTTGAGAGTTTTAATAGGGATCCCATAATAAGAAATGGAACCTCAGATAAGCTTTGAAGAGTGAGAGTTTGAAAGGTAACATCGAGGAAAGGGTGATTTCCAGGCAGAGGGCATGGTTTGTCCCACTCTGGAGCTGTAACGTCGGGGTCAGTGAAAAGTCCAGTTTGGGTGAAACAGGGAGTGGGAGCCACGTCATTAGAAGCACAGGTTGGAAAGGTTGATGGGAGCCAGATTGTGGAAGAGCTGCCCACTCAGGCTGCTCAGCTGGTTACTCCTAGAGAGAACGGAAGCCCCTAAAGCTTCCTTGAGTGAGGGATAACATGTATTGTGTCTAAGAAGGATGATATTTGGCAAGATATATGGGAAGGGGAGGGAAAGAAAAGGAAAGAAGAGAGGGAAAAGGAAAGGAGAGGATGAGAAAGGAGAGTCAGAGAGAGAGAGATAGAGAAACAAAGCCAAAGAGAAAACTTACTATGTTGAACTTGTTAGCTAGGTGCAGCAATGATATTTCGGAAAGAAAAAGTGAGAGCAAAGTAGGGGTGAGGAAACGGGCAAGTAAGCAGGGTTGCAGAGCCATAAGGTTGTGAGGACGGTGGAGAATGTGTTTAGGAAGGGGAGACACAAGGAAAGATAGAAGGTCAAGAGCTTATGGTCAGAGAGAGGAATTTTAGTCCGTTGGATCATAGAAATAAGGGGAAGAATGAGATTAAGGCTAAATCTTTCTAGTTAACTGACAAAATTAAGGGATGCCCATTTATTGAAGAATGGCTGAATGGTTTTCATACATCAGTGTAATGCAACAGGATTATTCTGGTTAAAAATGACAAAAAGGAGGGTTTCAGAGAAATATGGTAATACTTGGATGACGATATAAATGAGATGAGAATAAAGAGAACAATTTGTACAATAACCACATTATAAAGACACAACTTTCAAAAAATCTAACTCTGATCTGTGTAATGATCAACCGTGGTTTATCATCATGGTTCATGGTGAGAAAATAGATCATGATGCATCTTCCTCCCTTTCTAGCACAGAGGGACAGACCAAAAAGTGGAATAACACATTTGTCTTTAGACATGACTAGTGTAGGGAGTCGTTTTGCTTGACTGGTTAGTAAGAAAACAAGCATTGATTAGGGATCCACTAAATTCCAGGTTTGCTAAGCACTGGGTAAAAAAAAATGCATGACTCTGCCCTCAAGGATCTTAACATTAAATAGGGAGACATTAAACAAAGAGCTAATATGAATAAGATGTATATAGGAAAAAATCTCAGTAGTCTCAGGGGACAGGAACTAATATTAAGAAGACCTGGAAAAGACTTATTGCAGAAATTGTGCTTTAGTTAAAATTTAGAGGGTTCCAAGGATGATAGGGGACAGAAATAAAAAGAAAGAGCATTACAGACATTGGGACAACAGTGTAAATGTCGAGTATCCAGACATGATTGAGGAACATGAAGACGGTCTCTTTCATTGAATGACAGGGAAACAAAATATAAGAAGGTAGACAAGGTAGGAAAGGGCCAGGTTAGGAAAGTCAAAAGTTTTATATTTATTCCTGGTGATAATTGGAGTGACTGGAATTTATTGACTAGGGAGACGGTATGGTCATTTTAGGAAGTTCATTTTGGTAGCTCCATACATATGACTATGGATATTAATTCTGAGCTTTTTTCTTTCTTTTTTTTCCAAAGGGAAGATAGGAGGCAAGAGCTAGGGATAGGATTAGGGGAGAAAGGAAGGAAGGAAGGAAGGAAGGAAGGAAGGAAGGAAGGAAGGAAGGAAGGAAGGAAGGAAGGAAGGAAGGAAGGAAGGAAGGAAGGAAGGAAGGAAGGAAGGAAGGAAGGAAGGGAAGGGAGGAAGAAAAAGAAAGGAAGGAAGAAAGGAAGGAAGAAAGGAAGGAAGGAAGGAAAAAGATGGAATGAAAGAAAATAGAAGAAAGAGAAAGAAGGAAAGAAAAAAGAATGAAAGGAAGGAAGGAAAAAAGATGGAAGCAAAATAAAAGAAAGAGAGAGAGAGGGAGAAAGGAAGGAAGAGAGGGAGAGAAGGAGGAAGGAAGGGAGGAAAGAAGTAATAATGAAAGAAAAAAAAACAAGAAAGATAGGTGGTAGATAGAATAAACACTATAACTCTTTTATAGATGATGAAACCAAGTTTCAAAGATGGCCACATAGCTAGTGTCAGAAGCAGCCCCTGCACCCAGGTGTTCCCTAACTCCAGGTTCCATGTTCATTCATACTTGTTGCCTTGTAGGGAACATCAACCAAATTCTGTTAGAGAAATATCTCTTCTTGTCCAAGGGCTGGAAAGAGAAAATGACCCACAAATGACTTAAGATTCTGCCTCCTTCCCCTTTTCCAGTCCTAGCAGATTTAGCAATTCAGTGGATTAGCTTTTAACTTTTAATGGGGTTTTGTAGGGGGCTGTTTTGTATTTTCTTCCTATATATGTAGCTCAAGAATCCTGATTACTTAAAGAGTGGTGACGGTGGGTTAGTAACCCTTTCAGCAAAGGGAGACTTTTCCCGAAGGAGTTTAGTTAATAGCTAATCCATTAAATTGATATAGTTCTTCCCCCCCCAAATTAAGCACAACATTCCATCATTTCCCAGAACTCAGAACTATTCCATCACAAATTACCAATTGACCAAAACAAACCCCACAAGTCTCACCTGTTCTGTGTTCTCCGGGGCAGGTGAGGGAGCTAGAGCTAGAGTAGGATGATTTGTCCTAGAATGGAAAATTAAAGAAGAAAGGGAAATTTTCTTGGGTAATGATTGTGCTTCAGAAAGTAGGAACTGGGCCGGAAGGTGTGTAGATGGGATTGGCGGTGGGCTAGGAGTAGAAGTAGTAGTGGGCTGTGGCTGTTGCTGTACCCAAGCTGAGCCAGTGACTAAATGGGAGATGGTGTAGGGAGGATCTCACTGCTTTATTATTTCCCAGAAGTTTCCAAGGCTATCTGTTCCAGCCTGGGCTGGGGAAGGAAGGTCACCCCTTATTCAGTGAGCAGCCAATGACATGAAGCCCTTTTTAAGTCCCTTTCTCCCCAAAGTATCCATCTGCTCATTAAAAGAACTGATTTTCCACCACTGAAAAATAAGACTTTAAAAAAATAATAAGATTTTTTGGGTGTGAAATGGGAGGAAAAAGTGACTATCTAACATTTATACCCAGCTTCTTATTTGACTGGCACAATAACCTTATGAAGTAGACACTTATTGGCACAGAGAGGCGCTAGTGCTTAGGCCAACTTAAATCAGAAGTGGTCAGATGGTCCCTTGGAGGGGGATGAGGGGGAGCTTTCCCAGCATTGACCTCAGGTTGTCCTGGAAATTCTCTGCCATGTTTCTCTGAGGGAAGCGTCTGTTGCCTTCCCCCCAAACTGAAGGGGATGTTTATGTTGTTTGTTCCTGGATTCACAAATGCCCAATGTTGGCTTGTCCACCTGGGACCTGCAGCGTGGAGCGAGAGGGAAGCCCCAGGATGTGGGGGAAATCAGCCCCAGCTGGAGGAGGAGGAGAGGAGCCTCCGTTCTTACATAGAAGCTCCTCCAGGCTGCCTGAGGTACAGTCCTGGGGAGGATGCCTGGCACCATCTCCGGGTGCCCGGTGTATGGGCAGCTCTGCCCTGCCCATTGGCATGAGTGGCAGCCCTGGGGCTTCTCAGGGAGGAGATCCCACTTCTGCAACTGCTTTCTTTCCTTTCCTAAGTCAATGACCTCCACTAGTTCACTGAACCAGAACATTCCCAAAGCTCCCAGAGTGTTTTTTCAAGAGGCTTTCTGGGAACTGGTCCCAACTGGGTCCTGGAGCCAGGACAACAACCTCTGTGTCGCAATGCTTTCAATATAGACTCTGTTTGGCTAAACTGTGAGGGAGAGGTGGTGGAGGTGGCAGGGACAGGCTGGGGCGTTCATGCTCCCCGAACAGCACCAACTCTGAGCACCAGGAACCTCACCATGCCAGCAATGAGTCTGGTCTTTTATGCTGATTAAAAAATAGCAACCGGAAAAAAAACAGAGGAAGAGGGAGAGAGAACTGGAAAGGGAAACACCAGTGGGGGAGAGAGGGTTTAGCCTCCGTGTTTGCAGCCCAGGTCAGCTTCCCCAGCAGTAAGCAGCTCAGGATGAAGCTAGCTCTGGCCCTTCTGCTCGTGGCCAGCCAGCTGAATGTCCCGGTAGAGTCTCAGGAGAAGGACCTTTCCTGCGACGATAATGATGTCTTCCAAGCCGTAGACGTGGCACTGACCACGTACAACACCCAACGATCTTCTGGCAGCCAGTATGTCCTGTACCGGATAACCAGAGCCTCTCTGATGGTGAGTGAGTGACCTTGGTGGGGTGGCCTGGGCCCTGCTTGCTGACTGTCCTGTGCAATGTCCAGGGCTCAGTGAACGTCCCTGTCCGGCAGCTCCATCCTCAGTGCCTCCAAAGCCATTCTTCTTCTTTCCACTGTGGGCAACCCCATCCTTCCAAGCACTTCCAAGCTCTTCAGCTCCTTCCATCTCCCTCCATCCACATAGCTAAGCTGTTCCCGAGTCATCTTCGTTCTGCCTCCATAATTTCTTGAGTCTGTCCCTTTCTTTTCACTCACATGACTCCCAGTCTACTCTAATTGTATATCATCTCTTAGTTGGACTCTTATCAAAGTCACCTAATTGGAATGCTGACTTTCATCTTCTCTCCTCCTCTGTCTGTTCTGTCTCATCCCAAAATTCAAATCTACAAACATGGGTCACCTAAAAAAGTTTTACTAGCTCCCAATTGCCTCTAGGATGAAATAGAAACATTCCTGACTGGTTTGAAAGCTTCCTCACAATTCAGCTCCAGACTACCTTTCTTTCTTTTTATTCATTGCTTTATTTATTTTTGCTGAGGCAATTGGAGTTAAATGACTTGCCCAGAGTCACACAGCCAAGAAGTATTAAGTGTCTGAGGTCAAATTTGAACTTGGGTCCTTCTGATTTCAGAATTGGTATTCTATCCACTATACCAACTAGCTGCCCACCCCACCCCCTCGCCTACCTTTCCAAGTTGATTGTATATTGCTCCTTTTTCTGCCCTCAGTGGTCCAGCCAAACTGTCCTACTTGGCTGCTTATCTGAACTTGATAAATCATTCTACCTCTATGATTTTGTACAGCCTGCTTCCCCTGGAATTTCTGGAGTGTTCACCATTATTCCCTTTGCTTATCAGAATCCCAAGCTTACTTTCAGGCTTAGTCCATCTGCTATCTCTCATAGAAAGCCTTTCTGAGTGCTATCCTCTCTTCATTTGTTTATCTGATATACCTAGGAGGGTGTAAAGTCCTTGAGGTCAAAGTAGCTTTTCATCTTGTCTTTCAATACCCAGAACATATCCTCACACATGGTAGGCATTTCATAAATACTTGTTAAGTTAGACAAGATCCGAGTGGGTTGGATTGCTATGCTGCAAGCTCCATATGGTGACTGTAAATTTTTTAAAAATTGTTTTTATTTCATGAAATAATTCCCAATTACATGTAAAGTTTTTTTTTAAAACAATCATTTGAAGAAACTTGTTCAAATTGCCTTCCCCCACCCAGGGGCAAGCAATTTTATATCAGTTATAAATGTGAGATCATGAAAATAATATTTTCATATTAATCTTCTTATAAAAGAAAACACAAACAAGATAAAACAATAAAAATTAAGAAAGCTTAAAAATGCATGTTTCAATCTGCTTTCAGAGCTCATCAATTCTCCAAAAATGGATGACATTTTTCATTATGAATGCTTTGTCATTATCTTGAATTATTGTCTTGATCTGAGTAAAGCCACTCACAACTGATCATCGTTATAATATTGCTGTAACTGTGTACAATGTTCTCCTGGTTTTTTTTGCTCACTTCACTTTACATGAGTTCATATAAGATATCCCAGGTTTTTCTGAAATCTGCTTGCTTATCATTCCTTATAGCACAATAGAACTCCATACCAGTAATATACCACAGCCATTTCCCAATTGATGGATATCTCCTTGATTTTAATTCTTTGCTGCTACAAAAAGAGCTGCCATAAATATTTTTCTCTATATAGTTACTTTACCTTTTTTTTAAAAAAAATCTTTTTGATAACCAGAAAGAGATAAAGCAGAGAAAGAAAATGCTAACAGGGAGGTTAAAGCAATATATCACAAGGATTATACACCATCACAAGGTGGTATTTATGCCAGAAACATAGGGCTGGTTCAAAATTAGTAAGACCATTGATCACATGAACAACAGAAACCACATGACTACCTCAATAGATGCAGAAAAAAACCTTTTGACAAAATACAGTGCCCATTCCTATTAAAAACACTAGAGAACATAGGAATAAAAGAAACCTTTCTTAAAAATATTTAATAGTACTATCAAAAAACTTCAGCAAACATTATCTGTAATAAGGATAAATTAGAACCCTTTCCAATAAGATCTGGGATGAAGCAAAGATGAAGCTCCTTATCACCACTATTATTCAATACTGTACTAGAAATGCTAGCTATAGTAACAAGATAAGAACAAGAAGTTGAAGGAACTAGAATAGGCAATGAGGAAACAAAACCATTGCCCTTTGCAGATGATATGATGGTATACTTAGAAAATTCTAGAGAATCAACTGAAAATACTTGAAATAACTTCAGCAAAAGTTGCAGGATAGAAAATAAACCCACATAAATTATCAACATTCCTATATATTATTAACAAAGCCCAGTAGCAAGAAATAGAAAGAGAAATTCCATTTAAAATAACTGTAGACAATATAAAATACTTGGTAAGTTTATCTGCCAAGACAATCCCAGAAACTTTATGACCACATTTATAAAATACTTTTCACCAAAAAAAGTTAGATCAAAATAATTGGAAAAATATTAGTTGCACATAGGGGTTGAGCCAATATAATAAATGACAATCCTGCTGAAATTAATGTACTTATTCAGTGCCATAACAATCAAACTACAAAAAAACCTATTTTATAGAAATAGAAAAAAATGACAAAATTCATCTGGAAAAATCAAGTCAGAAATCTTAAGGGAATTAATGAAAAAAATGCAAAGGAAGGTGACTTGGGTACAGCAGATCTCAAATTATACTAAAAAGTGAAAATCATAAAAAAGGTACTAGTTAGGAGATAAAGTAGTGGATCAGTGGAATAGATTAGTCAAATAAACACAGTAGTAAATGACCTAATAATTTTCGTAATCTGGTATCTGATAAAGCCAAAGACCCTAGTTTCTGTTATAAGAGCTCACTATTTGACAAAAACTTCTGTGAAAACTGGAAAACTAAGTGGCAGAAACTAAATATAGACCAACATTTTATACTGGATGTCAAAATAAATTCAAAATGGATACATGATTAGACATAAAGGGTACTACCTCAAGAAAGTTAAGAGAGCAAAGAATGTTTTACTGTCAGATCTATGGAGAGAGGAGGAATTGTATAACCAAACAAGAAGCAAAGAACATTATGAAATATAAAATGAATAATTTTGACTAATTAAATTTTAAAAAAAGATTTTTCACATTTTTATTTTTTATAAATTTGATTTGATTCTCTATATTTGAAAAATGAATTAAGCAGAGAAATTTGCTACAGCAATTTTTTCTCTCAGTTTCCCATTTTCCTTCAAATTTTGACTGTACTAGTGTTTGTTTTATTTTGTATAATAAATTTATCTATTTTGCCCTGTGTAATTCCCCTCTATCTCTTGTTTAGTCATAAATTCTTCCTTTATCTCCAGATCTGACCAGTACATTTTCCCATGCTCCCCTAATTTATTTATATCACCCTTTATGTTCAAATGTTTATCTGTATTGACCTTATCATGGTATCTGGTGTGAGATGGTCTCTGACTAATTTTTATCAAACTCCATTTCAGTTTTCCCAGAAATTTTTTTTTAATCAAATGGTTGTCAAATACTAATTAGATTACTATGGTGATTTACCAATGTATATTGTGTATCCACTGATCCACCACTTTTTTGGTAGTTTGATTGATATGGTACTGAATAAGTAAACTAACTAGTATACATTGTTACTTTTACTATATTGTGTCTGTCTATCCATGAGGAATAAATATATTTTAAATTGTTTAGATCTGTCTCTCTTTTTATGAAAAGTGTTTCATAATCGTGTTCATATAATCTCTGGATTTGTCTTGGCAGATAGAGTCTCAAGTATTTCTATTTGGGTGTTTAATTGGGAATTTGAATTTATTCTTTATCCAGATTTTTTTTTCTTTTTTAAAAATTGCATGGCCAATTCAATGATATATTCTTTCTTTTATTGATGTACAACTTTAGAGATATAATTTTTTTCCTAAGTACTGCATTGGCTATATCTTATAAATTTTGGAATGCTGTCTCTTTCTTGTCATTCTTTTTAATGAAATTATTTATTGTTTCCATGATTTGTTCTTTGTCCCATTTATTCTTTATGAATAGATTATTTAGTTTCCAATTAGCTTTTAATTTATCCTTTCATAGTCCCTTGTTAAATGTTATTTTTATTTCATTATGGATTGAAAAAGATATATTTAGTATTTCTGGGGTTTTTTACATTTTGTTATGTGGTTTTTATGCTTTAATATATTGATATCACTTCATTGTTTATAGTTCTTTTGAGCAAATATCTTTTCATTAGGCCTATTTTGGTTTTTACTTTGAGATTATGATTTCTGTTTCTGCCTTTTTAAAATTTCAGCTAATGCATAATAGGTTCTGCTCCAGATGCATTATTATTATTATTATTATTATTATTATTATTATTATTATTATTATTATTATTATTATTAAACTCTGTGTGTGTGTCTCTGTGTTTAAAGTATACTTTTTCAAACAATGTATTGTTAGATTCTGACTTTTAATACATCCTGTTATCCACTTCTCTTTTCTGGATGAGCTCATCTTATTCACATTCATTTATACTTACTGATTATTTTCTTCTATCCAATTTTCTTTTGTTTAACTTTTTCTTTCTCTTTACCTGTCCATCCTTTAAAGTCTGTTTTGTTCTTGGCCATTGTCTTCTTTAATCTGCCTTCCCTTTCATCTTTTCTCCCTTTTTCTTACTTCCTCTCCCCTCCTATTTCCCCGTTGGATAAGATAGATTTATATGACCAATTGAACATTTGGATATATTTTTCCTTTTTGAGCAGTTTAGATGTGAGTGATGTTCAATCTGCCTTCCTTGCCAACCATTTCCTCTCCACTGTAAAAGTTCTTCCTTGTGCACCTCTTTTCTGTGAGATACATTCTGCAGTCATCCTTTTCCTTCTCTCTTCTCCCTTCTCCCAAGGAATCACTATTTCTCACCTATTCAGTTTTTTATATCCAACATAGTCAACTCACTCCTACACACTCTTTCTAAGTAGAATCCTGCTAACTGCCCTAATAATAAGGTTCTTAGAAGATTTGTGTATCATTTTCCTATATGAAAAAAGGCAAATAGTTTAGCCTTACTGGATTTTTAACTTGTCTTTCATGTTTACCTTTTTGTTTTTCTTCAGCCTTGCATTTCAAAGTCCAATTTTCTAGTCAGCTCTGGTCTTTTCATTAACAATGCTTAAAAATCCTCCATTTTCCATTAAATATCCATTTTCCCTTGAAGGATTATATTCGGTTTTGCTGGGTAAATCATTCTTGGTTGTAATCCTACAGCTCTTTCGCCTTCTGGATTATCACATTTCAAACCCTCTGCTCCTTTATGTAGTAGCTGCTAAGTCTTGTGTGAGCCTGATTGTGGTTATATGATATTTGAATAGTTGCTTTCTGAATGCTTGACGTATTTTCCATTGACATGTGAGTTCTGGAATTTTTTTATGATATTAATATTATATTTAAAAATATAATATTTAATATATTTATAACATATATTATAAAAATAAATAAATAAGTATAAATATAAATTTTGGAATCTCTCAATGGTTGTATCAGTTCACAACGCCACTTACAATGTATTAGTATCTCAATTTTCCACATCCTCTTCAACATTCATCATTATTTTTTCCTGTCATCTTAGCCAATCTGAGAGGTATGTGGGTAGTACTTGTCTTAATTTGCATTTCTCTGATCAATAGTGATTTAGAGCATTTTTTCATATGATTAAAAGAGTTTTAATTTCTTTATCTGAAAAATATCTGTTCATATCCTTTGACTATTTATCCCAATTCCATTTTTAAAGAATTATTTTCTTCAGTGAGTTTTTGTACCTCTTTTCCCATTTAACCAAATCTTATTTTAAAGAATTATTTTAATCAGTGAATTTTTATATTTATTTTCCCATTTGTTCAATTCTAGTTTTAAGGTATTATCTTCTTCAATATTTTTGTGCCTCTTTTTACCAAGTTATCAATTGTTTTTTTATAATTTTCTTCCTTTGCTTTAATTGCTTTTTTGCTATAGGGGAAGCTTGTTTTTACTTCTATATTCTCCTCTGAAAATGAATCCTGGAATTCTTTATTCCCACAGTAACTTTTGATGGTTGGGTTTTTTTTTCCTTTGCCTGCTCAAATGTATACAATCAAGCCAAACAATAATAACATGAACTTTTTAAATCAAATGTGACCAAAGCAATTAATTACAGAGCAGGATCCATCAGGTGGCAGTTTAGGGACTAAAAATGAGGCAGGGTGATATAATAAAATGCCTGTTGTCTTGTGAGTAGGGAGTTCTAGAGTAGTGGATCTTGATCATATAATCCCTTCTCTTTTTTAGACTTCACATTCCCCAACTATTAAATGTGATGGTTGGATTACCTGATTTCTAATTCTATTCAACCAACTTTTATTAGGTGGCTACTGTGGGCCAGGGACTGTGCAAGGTGCTGGGGATCCAAAGTCAGAAATGAAATGGTAACTGTCTTCAGGAACCTTATATTCTGCTGAGGGGAAACAATGTGGGGAGAGGTAAGCATGGACAAGGAGAACTGAGGATAGGGTATTAAAACATTGAGACCGAAAGATCTCATGTTCTATGAATTTAAGACCAGCTAAGAACCTGAACCTAAATATTCAATCAAACTTGCAGCAAATGTGTAGCAAGTCCCTCCTGACAAAGCTCTGGGGTCAGATGCTCTCCTAATTTTGACCTTTTGCTCTACCCTAACACAGTGTTCATTTACAATTTCCTGTAGGACTCCGATGAGCAGATCTTTGCAATAACCTATGAAGTCCGAGAGGGTGACTGCATGATCAAGACAGGTAAAAACTGGAAAGAATGTGGCTACAAAAAGTCTGAAAACCAGGTAAAATTTTTTTATTCTCTATCCATCTTCTATTCCCTCTGCAATTTATACTTTGGTGAGAGAAGGGAAGAAAACCTTCTCCTTGTTCTTATAGGACCCGACAGAAGGAAGACAGACTCAATAATCTGGCAGTCAATTTTCAAAGTTAAAGGGATATTTTCTCTGTGAAACAATGAACATGATGCCTTTTGTATTATACCATGATTTTAGGCAGGGATGAAGGGGAAGTAATGAAGGACTCAATGTTACAACAATGAGGAAGGTAGAATGATAGAGCTTAGAGGTTAAGAAATTAGTGGCTGCTGGCTCATCATCTTCTTTTTCTTTCTGGAAATATCAGCAATGTTCAGAGAAAAGCCAAAAAAAAAGTCATACTTTGGGATTTAATGATATAGTTGGCTAGCAACCAGTTATCTTCCTTAAGTCCAGATCATGTCACTCCTCACTCAATCTGTGGTCAGATTTTTTCCTGATTAAATGAGTTTCTGAATCTAGGGTTGAAGATTTATGGCTCCTTTTATATTTAGGAGCAGGGAAATGCACAGCAAAAGTGAAGAGTGAGAATGGAAAGACATTCGTCGTCATCGAACAGAATTGCCATATCACTCCAGGTATGTGATTGCTCAGCTATTCCACAAAAGGCCACTATTACTCTTCCTTATATTTATTTGTTTGGGTTTTATTTCTTCCTACAATAAATCAACAACTACTTTTCTTTCAATTTTATTAATCTCTTCTTTGATTTTCAGAATTTCTATTTTGGTGTTCAATTGGGTTTTAAAATTTTTGTTCAATATCTAGATTTTTGTTTAGTTGCATGCCAAATTTAGTGATTCATTTCTCTCTTTTACTGACAAAAGTGTTAAAAGAAAAAAAATGTTTCCCCTACTTTGACATCACAATTTTGGTATATTATCTCATAGCCATCATTATCTTAGTGAAATTATTGTTTCTTTCTTTCTTTCTTTCTTTCTTTCTTTCTTTCTTTCTTTCTTTCTTTCTTTCTTTCTTTCTTTCTTTCTTTCTTTCTTTCTTTCTTTCTTTCTTTCTTTCTTTCTTTCTTTCTTTCTTTCTTTCTTTCTTTCTTTCTTTCTTTCTTTCTTTCTTTCTTTTTTTTTTTTTTTTTTTTTTTTTTTTTTTTTTTTTGGAGGCTGGGGTTAAGTGACTTGCCCAGGATCACATAGCTAGGAAGTGTTAAGTGTCTGAGATCAGATTTGAACTCAGGTCCTCCTGAATTCACGGCTGGTGCTCTATCCACTGCACCACCTAGCTGCCCCGAAATTATTATTTCTATAAATTTTTTCTTTGACCCAACCAACCTTCAGGATTGAAATATTTAATCTCCAGTTAATTTTTAATCTTTGCTTTAAAAGCACTATGTTAAATATATTTTTTATTATATCCTAGCTTCTTGGAGGTGAAATTAATATTTTTGCTTTTATTTGGAAGTTTTTATGTACTAATGCATGAACAATTTTGGAGAAATTGCTGAGAAATAATTATACATTTTCTATTTTTATTCAATATTCTTTAAAGGTTTGTTATACCTAATTTTTCTAAATTTCTATTCATGTCCTTCATTTTTCTTTTGTTTAATTTTGGTTAGATTTATCTAGGTTCAAGAAGGGCAAATTGAGTACCCACAATATTATAATTTTGCTCTGCATTTCTTCCTAAAAGTCATTTAATTAATTCTTTAAGAAATTACATTCTGTGCCATTTGGTGCATATATTTTTAGTATTGATATTAATTATCTATAATGTCTTTCAGCAAAAAGCAATTTCTCTGTTTATCTCTTTTAATCAGGTCTGTTTTTACTATTACTGAAATAATGATGACTATTCTGCCTTTTTTAATTCAAGGGAAGCATAAAAAAATTCTGCTCTGGATTCTTATTTTAACTTTATGTCCTGTTGCAAATGTGGATTTTTTTTGGTAAACAACATATTGTTGGATGCTGCTTTTTAATTTATTCTACTATCCCTTTCCATTTTATGAGTGAGTTGATGCCATTCATGTTTATAGTTATGATCATTAATTGTGTATTTACCTCCATTCTCATTCTCTTATATTTTTCCTTTTATTTCCTATCTTTTCTTTCAGAATTTCTTTTGCTGACAACTAACCCCACTTTTACTTTGCCATCTCTTCTATTCCTCATTTTGCCTTAATCTTTTTCCTTTTCTTTCTGTCTCTATTTCTCTCTCATTCTCTCTCTCTCTCTCATCTCTGTCTCTCTCTCTCTCTCTCATCTCTGTCTCTCTTTCTGTATTTTTCCATTTCTTGCCCAGTTCACATGATAGTGAAATTTAAGCATCTCCTATTTCTCAATACTACTCCATCTCTCTCAATTCCATACAATCCTCTTCTTGTTGATTTAGTTCATATTCAATTTCTAAGAGATCTGAGCAGTTTTCTTTTATGATTTCTCAAAATGTTATTTCTGTTTTTGTTTATGGCTTTCAGCTAGTTTAGTGATTCTTAAAATTATCTATTCACAATATGTTTCCCTGCTCACTTGTTTTTGTTAAGAGATGCTTTTTCTGTCTGCTGTATTTTCAGTTTTTTAAACTTTGTTTTGATATTTCTTTGTATTCCCTGAAGTCATTACCTTCTATTTGATCAAATCTATTTTAGGGAGCTTTTTTTTCATTCATTAAAATCTATCCTTTACTTCAAGCTATTGTCTTCATCTCTTTCTTCTATAAGTCTAATTTCTTTACCCATTTTTTTCCTCCTAACCCTGTTATTTAATTTCTAAAAATATTTTCTAGCTTAAAAAAAGACAAAGCTCTTGTTTTATCTCTTCTTATCTCTGGTTAGACTTGTGACTAAGCTGTGTTTTTCTTTGGAGCTTTGCTTGTAGATATTTTGGAATAATATGCTTCTTTTGACCCTCTTTCATCATAAAACCTATTTATGGTGGGATTTTCTCTTCTTTATTTATTTGCTCATTATTTCTGATAATAATCAGAACATGTTTTCTGATTTAAAACTTTATTTTTTGGACCAAGATATATGAACTTCTGGAGAGCAATGAGTGAATTGAGGTTTTTTGTTTTTGTTTTTACACATGTTCTTTCTCCTGCTTTCTTGGGGATGATGTGTTATTTCAGGATCTTATAGATGGCTCAGACTGAGAACCTACGGTATTCACAGAATAGTATAATCCAGGGGAAAGTTATTTTTAAAATTGCTCTTGTTCTGCAAATTTCAGGGCCAGATTTTGATCTAAACAACATACCTATGAGCATGTTCCTGCTTGACATTTCTAGTACTTTTTGCTATATTCAACTAGTATCAACAACCAGAAAATCAGTAAATTCAAAGGGAAAGAAATGAAGAGTTCCCTTTGGTCAGGGAATCCTGCCTTGATTACTCATTTATAGACTTTACAGTCTTCTAGAGGATAGAATTGAGAGGGTGCTCTGCTCCTGGGGTCAGAGCCAAATAACTACTGTTTGTTTTCATATTGACTCCTTATTCTGTACACACTCAGGGCCTGCCACTATTGCTCCCCACCACCACCTGATCCCCTCTTCTATCTTCCTGGAATTTCTGACAGGATACTCATACTTGGCTAGAGAACATCATTTATCAATTGACAACTGTACTAGTTTGAGAGTCCCTTGGACTTCTGCACTAGTTTTGTTTGTTTGTTTTAGTCCTCATAGTGTTAGTCTTCTTTCAGTCGCTAGGTTCTAGTATGTGTTATGTTGTTCCTGGCCAAATGCTAACTTCAGTGTCTACAAACTTTGTTTGTCTGTCTCTGTAGTCTGGTCTGGACTGGAAAAATGATTCATTGTGATTCTCTCTGTCTCTCTGTCTGTCTCTATCTCTCTGCCTTTCTGTTTGTTGTCTCTGTCTCTCTTAGATTTCCCAATTGGGACTTGGTTTGGTAAATTTTCTAGATCTATGTGGAGAAGATATGTTGGAGCAGTCAGGATGTAGCTTCTTGATTCTCCATCATCTCAACTTCCCTTTCTTGACTAATTCCTAATTGGTAATTATGCTTCTATCATGTGACTGAAAGCCAGAGGCTGACAATGATTTCTTATGAGCTTTTACAGCCTTTTTAAAGTTAAACCTCTGTTTTTCTCCTCTTTCAATAAAGTTCATGAAGTAGTGGTGCCAGTTTTTAGTCCATGCCTTGGATGCTTCAATAACATACCAACCAACAGTTCAGATTTGGAAGCAATTTTGAAACATGCTGTTCAATATTTTAATGACAAATCTAACCATGAACACATCTTTACTCTTCAAGAAGTCCTGAGAGCCTCAAGACAGGTTTGGATATAATTTATTTCTTTGCTTCATACATTTGCTTTGTTTTAGACATCTATTTTAATAAGATATTTTATTAATAAATGATAAATAATATAATTCAGTAAATAATTCATAGATGTTTAATAGATTAATAATAAAATATTTTACAATAAAACATACCTATCTTATATATTATATATGGTATTTATATATGCAAACATACATAGGTATATGTGTACACATGTACATATATAATATATCCTTTTATAGTAATTGTATAATTGATAAATATTATAGATGAATGCATACTATTAATTTTTACATCAAATATGCAATATATAGCCTAGCACATAATCTGAATACTTACATAGAAGGGCAGTGTAACATAGTGGATATACAGCCACTTTGGGTTTGAGACCTGCCCTTGAATCCTCCTCACTGTGTAAGTCATTTAGCTTTTCAGTGATTGAGGAAACTTCCTAAAGTACAAAGAAGGAACTGATCTGCAGGGGTTCATGCTTCATGTGTGTTCTTCAAGAATCTGTGCCTAGATGGGTGTGAGATGTTGATTGAGTGAATCAATCAACTCACTGACTCTAAATTCAATCAGCTATGAGGTGTTTGATACGTTAATGAGGCAAGAACAAGTCTCCATCAACCAACCAATCAAAAGCTTTAGATGAAGGGTGAAAGGGGGATAAGCTGGAGTGAGTGTTGATGGGAAGGGTGTTAGGACTGGCTGAGGAAACTCAATCACTCCCTGTGGTCTTCTATAACATAAAGGTGTCCAGTGTCAAACTAAGAGATAGAGATTCTGAGTCATCAGATATTTGGGGCAGAGCAGAAAGGAAGGAGTGGGGACATCTGCAGCTGAGCTAGAAACAAAAGCAGTTCAGGAGCAATGGGTGAAAAGAAGAAGAGAAAGAAAGTTCAAACTGTGGCAGAGAAGAGAAAAATGGAATAAGACCCTGTGCTCTGTGAACATCTTGGATCAGAAGACTCAGATACTCCCTGGCAGGTAGAATGACCACCTCAAGAACTGAGGGAGTTTCAAGAAAAGATCTGCTCTTCGTCAACTTCCCCTCTCAGTGCTTGTTTGTTAACAGGCATGTAAAATCTTCTGCTTCAGAACTTTTCCTAACCTGCTTTGTGCCAGGCACTCTGCCAGCTGCTAAGTGTAATGTTCTTGAATTGTGAGGGTCCGGTCGTCTGCTCAATTATAATCCTTCTCTGGGAGGAGATCTGTAAAATCTTTTCCTCTGTGCACAGGTTTCTTGGGAGCTCTGAATCTCCTCCATCTCTTGTCCTTCCCCAAATCAGACTGGTCTCCTTTCAGCCTGCCTGGCGTCAAAACTCTATCCCAGAATCGATTCTCTCGGATCCAATGCTGCCCTTCTTTTATCCTCCCAGAGAATGGGCGTGGGACAATGCAAGGGCTTCTGGGAAAAATTACTTCAACCAATGAGCTTGCTCCTCCTAGAATTCCTAAGGTGTAAACTCCCTTTAAAGGCCCGAACCAAAGGTCTGAGCCAGAGAACTGTCAAGTCAACCTGAGTTCTCACCTTGTCACTGTCCAGACAACCTGAGTTCTCACCTGGTAATCCTAACAGCTAAGAACAGAAAAACAAAAGCTCCTACCCTCAAGGATCTTGCACTATTAGGAAAAACAACACATGCAAGAATAAGTAAATGCAAAACACCTACACAAAGCAGATCTGCAGTAACCTTGGAGGATCGAGCACTAGTAATTGATGGGACCAGCAAAGTCCCCATTTGAACATCATTATGCTGCTGCAATCTGCCAAGGAAGATTTGAATAGAAATTATTATCATAGATAACATTGAGAAAAGCTGTGACTAGAGAGGGAGGTGGGTGAGTCATAACTAATCACCAGAACTAACAAACTAACATCCCCAAATGTAATCCAAGCCCAGGAATGATAAAAAGAGGTTTTAAAAAGGCTTCCAATGAGTTGGGTGGATTCTCCATGAAAGGACATGGAAAAGATGCTCCTTGGAAGGGGTGGACAGGTTCCATTTGAACCATTGTTGGGAGGGGGGAGTAGATTCCCTGAATTATTTAAGTTTGTGTTGTGTAGATATCAGTAGGATATAAGTATGCATTTACTTGAGTATTTATATGCACATGGGTATGTATATATGTACATATAATAATAATGTTATACAAATTAATCTTAGTAATATGCAAATTTAATAATTTAATAATATCCAAATTTAAGATTTGCAAACCATTTGATGTGTGTTATTTCATTTGGTTCTCACAGAAAACCTGGGATATAAATGTTATTATTATCCCCTTTTTGGGCGAATGAAGAAAGGGAAGCTGAGATTGTTTAGGTAACTTGATCAGGGTCACAAAGCTGCTAAGGATAGAGGCAAAATTTCTATATTGATTATTTTTTATTATTTTGTATTTTATTATTATATTATTGATGGTTCTATATTGATTAATTGACTTATTTGTCAATTTGGCATGTCTTAATTGGAGCCAGACTCACATTTAAAAATTCTCAAATTTCCATGATGCAGCAGGGTTATATAATATAGCAGGGTTATATAAGGTAGCTGGCACACAGTAGGAGCTTAATAAATGCATGTGTTCCAAAGAAGGTGCTACAAAAGTTACTTTCCCTAGCTTCCTTTTGAGGATGTTGGTTGGATCTCTTGGGCAGTCAAGAGGGTCAAGTCTGTGGATCCCTTCTTGGAAGGATGGAAAGACAAAGTCAAATTTGTAAAGTTGTAAAGTTACAAGAGGACCAATGGCATTTAAACACAGTTGTAAATTTTTTTTTAAGTTTACAGACCCTTGGGTTAGCAATGCTTGCTACAGTACCAAGAAGGAAGCAACCTCAAAGACTGAGTAATTTATGATAACCCAGGTCTTGAGCTATACCACGTCTCCTGACTGGTGCCTAGGGGTGATGCTACCTCCCCTAGCTCTGACCTGAGAGACTCTCTGATGAATTTTATTCTAACCCGAAAGTCAAAGAGCCATAATAGACTAGGTAGCCAGGTCTTCTTCTGCATCTTCCCTCCCTCCCTCCATCCTCCTGCCTCTCTCTCTCTCTCTCAGGTAGGTGACAAAGTGTCAGTTCCCTAAGACAAAGTACCATGAACAAGTACCAGCTGTGCTGTGATTGGGACACTCCATCACTTAGTAGATTTATGACCTTGGGCCAGTGACTTCACTTCTCCTGGCCTCAGTTTTCCCATCTGTATAAGGCAGGATTAGATAACATGAAGGTTCCTTTCTTCCCTAAGCTTTTGACCCTTGATAATGTAAGTGAGGGTCAGTGAGTTATTTTCGTCCTCAATAATCCCATAGCTGGGAAGGGAGAACCTCGAGGGCAAAGATGGTGACATTGCCTCTTGTACTTCCTGGTGCATCATCAGTACTCTGCATATAATGGCCCTTTGAGGAGCCAACATCACCTGGTGAAGAGAGACTGGTCAGTCATGGAGTCAGGAAAACTTGGGTGGAAGTCCTGACTCTCACTCTTGCTGGCTGCATGATCTACTTCAACTTCTGAGCACCCCAGGCGACTCTCCAAGTCTCTAAGTGCTCATCTGGGCTCTTCAGGGGCTTTCCTAGACCAATGAAATATCTGATCTAGTTGAGAGAAAAAAAAGAGGGTAGTGGAAAGAACATTGAATCTCAGGAGACCTGGGTTCAAATCCTGATATCCATAAACTGTGGCCATGGGTAAATAATTTACCTCTCTGCCTCTGTTTCCTCATCTGTAAAATGGGAACGATCACTGGAAGCATGGGGTCATTGTGAGGAGAGTATTTTGCAAACAGAAGTTTTATAGAAACCTGAGTAATTCGTTTATTAGATTGGATTTGATATAGATCAAATAACAAACAAAATGCACTAGATTCAGAGTTTCTTCATGATGGAGCTTTGCCAAATAATACAATTTCCTTTCAAATTACACTTATTATAGGTAGTCAATGGGTGGAACTATAAGTTCCAGTATTCAATCATCCAGACTGATTGCTTGAAGGAGACTGACCAATTAAATTCTGAATGCAAGCCCAAACCTCAAGGGGTAAGTGATGCTAATATGAATTCTTTCCAAAGAATCTTCTGGGTCATTGCAATACAAAATCCACCATTTGTGTCCTTCAAATATCTGTTCAACTCAATGGGTTTATAGAATTTGGAACTGTCTAGTTGGGTGCTGTGTATCGCATTTTGGCTTTCACCTGGGGGCCTGTAGCCAAGGGGCAAAACCAGATCATCTTATCTTTATTTAACCAACTTGGATCACTTTTCTCTAGATAAGTGATTCTCAAAGTGTGATCCGAGGATCCTTTCATGACAGAGAACTGGGGTATCGTGAGTTCTACCAAAGCTTGAGGGCTTTGAGAGAAGAAACTGGGAATCAGAGGAGTAGGATGGATCTACTCAGGGAGGAAGGGAGGAGATGGAGAGAAGAAAAGAAGGAAGGAGGAAAGAAGGAAGGAAGGAGTTAAGAGAAAGAAGGGGAAAGATATGTTTATTTGAGTCGTGCTTGTCTCTTTCTGAAATGCTTGCTCCAGAGATGAAACTTGGTGTTGAGCCTCATCACATTCTTCTGTGAGGCAGCTTCTAGCTCCAGGAAATAAGTATCACAATGAAGGGGCTTCATGTTATGGGAACCCTCCTCTTTCTCTTTTTTTTCCCTCTGGGTCTTTCTGTCTTTATCTTTATTCCTATCTTCCCCTCCCCCATTCTTCCTCTCTTCTTTCCTCCATTCCCTTTCCTTTTCTTTCCCTTCCCTTTTTTGTCTTTCCTTGCCCCCTCCCTCTCTCCCTTTCTCTCTCTGTCTCTTTCCTTCCTTCCCTTCTCCCATAAAGTTTCAAGATCGAATAACATAATATTATTATAATTAATATGAATATAATTTATCTAGAATCCTCCAAATACAGTTTCATCTTTCAAGATTTCTTCTAGTCCCAGGAGCTATAAATGTGATCCAGGGTTTTTGGTTCACTAATGGTACAGCGTCAGAGAGAAGGATCCAGAGGTAGAGGGATGTGGGTTTCTGAGTGCCCTCAGTCAAGTCCCCTAACTAATCCCTTTGGGCATTCATTTTTCTCCCCTGTAACATGAAGGAGTTGACTTATATGATTTCAACGATCTCATCTGGTGGATGACCTTTTGGGACTTTGGTTTCCTACTCTGAAAAAACAAGGATGTTGGACTAGATGCCCACTCAGGTCACATCCAGGTCTGAGTCCATGGTCATTTTATTGCTTCCCAGACCAGAAGGGGGGCAATTCTCGATTTCTTGGTTTCATCTTTCTTCACCCTGGGGTGAGACCTCCTACTTTCTTTCAATAGTACAGAGACTCAAGGGCAGTTTATTGTAGTGACAAATATGGATTGCTCATCCCTGGATCTGGAAGAGAAACACTGTTCTCTTGGTTGAGCTTTCCCTTTCCGTCTTTCCTTCCAGGAGATAAGAATCTGCAGCGATTCTGCCTATCAAGATGCATATATGAACATCAGTATCACATCCCAGACTTGTAACCCAGGTAAGTGCCATAGTCAAGCACCTCAGCCTCAGCCAATTATGTCTATTATAAAGAGGTGAGGCCATGAAATGAAAAAAAAAAAAGGCAATGACCTATGTGACTTCTGAAATGAAGGAGGAACCAAGCTCCAGTATGTGAAATGAGGGAGCTGGACTGGGTAGCCTCAAAGTTTCTTCCTCCCACCTCTACTTCCTACCTCTAGTTGCCTGAACACTTGCAATTTTACCATTAGAGTTTATTCCTTTAGCTTACCTGTGTGATCACTAGATCTTCCTTTAACATTCAGATGCCCCTGGGAAGGATGACACATTGATTCACTATAAGATTTGGACAAATTAACTTAATGAGCATCTATTTACAGTCTCAGACTCAGTGTTTCAGGTTCAGGAGGTATCTGTTCCAATCTATCTGAAGCCCGAGCAAGAGCATCCTTCCACAATGTTTGTGATCGAGGGCAACTATAAAGTCCCTTTTATGTACCAAGCTTGGTACTGGAGATAAAAAAAAAGACATGGAGGATATAGGATTTAAGTACTGAGGATCAGGGGGCTGGTGGGAGTCCTTTAGGGAGGAGAACTTTACCAACTTGACAAATGATTAAGAAGTTCCAGTCTACCCCCATTGTGTTTCAGCAGGACAAATCCCCCTCGCTCATGAAATGCTTGCAACAATCAGAAGTCTTATATTCTAAAATGAACTCTTATCTTCCAGAGCACGACTTAGATTCATCTGTCAGCCCAGAACTGCGTGAGCCTTTGAAACATTCTCTTGAAAAAATTAACTCGGAGAATAAAAGTAACTTTTATTTCAAGATGCTCAAGATTCTGAAAGCAGAACCCCTGGTTTGTGAATTAGTCTTTTGCCAACAGCAGGCTTGTGGGTTGTAGCTGGTTCTCACTTCTGCCTTTCATCGTGGACTTGGGTCCTAAAACTTTCATTTGAGGATAGCTGGTGCTGTAATGTCCCTGGTTTTACCATGGGCATTCAGGAGTCCCCTGACACAAGAGCTGCATCCATTTGGGGTGGGGGGGCAGTAACAGTTATTTCCCAACTTTGACCATTCTTGCTTTCCTCATCTGCAACATGAAGAGTTGGACCAAATGATCTTTCCTGGTCTAGATTAGTTTCCAAGGACCAAGTCCCAGCACATGAGCTCCAATTCAAGAGTCCAGTCTGGGATTATACATGTCTATGGATGTCCACGGGTTGGAGAAAGTGGATGGTAGCATTCCTAAGAATTCCCGGATGTTACAACCCTTCTAGACTCTGCCATGAAAGGGACTGTACATGGCATCAGGGTAGGAGAAACAAAGAGAGGTGGCAGGTCTTGTCCCTGCCCTTAGGGAGCTTCTATATTCTTCCAGAGGCAAGAGAGATACCATAGAGAAAGAGATACAAAATAAGTCTTAAAGAGTTCCAAGATATGGACGGTAAAAATGCTAACAATTGAGGGGAATCAGAAAAGGAGTCATGGGGTCCCTGGCCGGTGGGGAGAGGTTTAGGGGAAGCCAGGAATCCTGCACCACAGAAGTGATAAGTATAGACAGACATATCAGTCAAATGGTTGATTTAGAAGTTCACCCAAACTGCAGATCTGCATGTCACATGTTCATAATGGTTACTAATACCAACTATTTACTCTATTTACTTAGTGTTTTAAGGTTTGCAAAGCATATTAAAATGATATCTCATTAGACAACCACCCTGGGAAACAGATGCTATCACTATCCCCATTTTATAGATGAGAAAGCAGAGGCAGATGGAGGTTAAGTGACCTGTCCAGGATCTAGCGGTTTGAGGTTGGATTTGAATTCAGTACATATATGTATGTGTGTGTATACATATATATATATATAAAATATTTTCTAATTATGCACATACATGCATGTATATGTATATTATGTGTATATACATATATATGTGATTTTCCCCTCTTGCAAAATTTAGTTTGATTAATAGATACTATTCCTATGTAGGATGCTGCCTTAGAAATCCTGGGGACAAAATGCATGTGATGAAATCAGAAAGACAAATAGCTTCCTATTGACTTTGCAGGTGGGATCTGGAACTGGATATACCCTCGAATTTTACATCAAAGAAACCGAGTGCTCTAAAGAGAAAGAAAAGTATTCTGGACACTGTGGATTTAACGAATCTGGAGTAAGTCATTAGGGGATCAATTTTTTTTTTTTTTTTTTTTTTTTTTTTGCAATCTGAGGGAAGCCAAAGTGCATGATCCAAGGGTCCTCACTCAAGGCCAGAAGTTCTTAATCTAAGCTTCATAAACTTGGTTTTAAATATTTCAATCTACATTCAGACACAATCAATTCTTTCTCTGGATTTGCATTTTTTCATCGTGAGTCTATCAGAACAGTCATAGATCACTGTGTTGCTGAGAATACCAAAGTCATTCATAGCTGATCATCCTAAAACATTGCTATGACTGTATACAGAACATTTCGCTTAGCTTGAGTTCATGGAGGACTTTCTGGATTTTTCTGACAGCATCCTGCTCATTATTTCCCATAAAACAATAATATTCCATTATAATCACATACCACAATTTATTCAGACATTCCCCAATAAATGGGCATCTCCTCAGTTTCCAATTCTTTGTCCTGTGAAGAGAGCTGCTATAAATAGTTTTGTACATAAAGGGCCTTTTCCTTTTTAAAAAAATCTCTTTTGATATACTAGTACCAGTATTATTAGATCAAAGGATATCCACGATTTTATAGTCCTACAAATATAGATCTTTTGATCATTTATCAATTGGAGAAAATATTTTAATATAATCTACATTTTGTGCATTTGGAGACATAATTCAGAGAAGTCCATAGGCTTCACCAGGCTGACAAAAGGCTCCAAGACACATAAAAAGGTTCTGAACACCCTGGTCTTGATCTTGGTATTATGATAAGAAAATGATTTCAAGACTTTTTCTTGTCTGGTGACATAAAAGTGGTGAAGTGATGGAAATTTAATCCAATCCAATCCAATGCATTCAGTATCAGGGTATCTACTATCTAGCAGGCACTGTGCTTGCTGCTGAGAATTTGGAGATTAGAAACCAAATAAAACCATCCTGCTTTTGAGGAGCTGCCACTCTCCAGAGGACATATATGTACAGGGACAAGTAAATAGCTGATAATTTGAGAAAAGGGGGCTGAGGAGCACAAGAGCCAGGGGCAGCAAAGAGGTAGGAGATGTTACATGAACAGAACTCACAAAAAAGAAAGACCTGGCCCCTAGCTCTGCTGCTATTAATTCTCCATGACTTGGGCAAGTGCCCTCATGTATAAATGAGATCAGCCTCCTTCTGGGATTCTATTTGCAGGCAGTAAATTAAGGTAAGAGGCTAAGATCCCTCAACAGTGTGTGCCCAAAGGGTGATGGGACACGATGGCCTAGAATGAAGGGCCCTCAACCAGCTTGGGGGCTAGCCTGCCGATGTCTCATTTCATTTTTGTTTTTCTGAACAGGATGTTTTGCAATGTACAGCGAATGTTTTGGAGGAGGAAGAGGGTACATTTAATCCCACAGTTCTTTGCAATGAGCCAATACAGGTACAGAGTCTTGTCTTTGTCTGGTTCATAAATCCTGAAGGATCATGTGCTGGTGTGGACAGAAATGTTTCTTAAAATGAAAGAAAGTGGCCTTTCCAATCCAGGTGGAGCAGAATCTTAGGTTGAATGCTTCCAAGGGGTGATTAGAAAAGGGATCAATTCAGTCACCCTGGACTGGTCCACACCCCAAAGCATACACACACAGATATGCATCCATGGCCCTCTGTGAGGCAGCTCATTTCTTCTGCAGACTCCTCATTTTGATTTAAGGCAGTGGTTCTCAAACTATGGCCTGTGGGCCAGATGCAGCCCACTGAGGACATTTACACGGCCCGCCGGGTTATGGCAAATGGGCTGAGGGGTGCAGACAGAGGGTGAGTTTTTGTTTTTACTATAGTCTGGCCCTCCAACAGTGTGAGGGACAGTGAATTGGCCCCCTATTTAAAAAGTTTGAGGACCACTGATTTAAAGTCTACTCTATGTGTACCTGGGAATTGCATGTGTGCAAATTAGTGTTTCCAAAGAAATTGTGTTTTTATGATTGAATGTGTCTTGTAGCCTAGTCCAATATTACTCCTTCTTCTCTAGATATCTCTATAGTATACATCTCTAGATGTATTCTCTGTCTCTATGTCTGTCTGTCTTTATGTATCCATCTGTGTCTCTGTGTGTGTGTGTGTTAAATTAATCAAGGAAACATCTATTATGCATCTACTGATTTCCAGGTACTGTTCTAGATGTTGACTTTCCAAATACAGAGTCAGACCTGTACCTTTGGAAGATTATTTTAACATGGAGAGGGGAGGGAGAGGGAGAAGGAGAGGGAGAGAAAGAAGGAGAGGGAGAAGGAGAGGAAGAGGAGGAAAGAGAGGGGAAGAGGGAAAGAGAGAGAGGAAGAAAAAGACAGGGAGAAGAGAGAGAAGAAGAGGGAGAGATAAAGAGAAAAAGAGGAAGAAGAAGGAGAGAAGTAAGAGAGGGAGGGAGAGAAAAGAGGGATGGAGGGAAATAAAGAGGGGGAAGGGAGGAAGAGAGAAAGGAAAAGGGAAAGGGAGAGAGAAAGACAGAGAGAGAGGGAGAAAGAGAGAGAAGGAGAGGAAGGAAAGAAAGGGAGAAAGAAAGAGAGAGAAAGGAAAAAAAGTTTCGCCAAGTATTCTCTTTTAAATTAAATTTAAGTCCTTGCCCTTTACCTATGCAGGGATATTGTGATTATTATTGACATGCATTTGTCCATGCTTCTCTTTAGATGCTTATGAAAAGGCCTCCAGGTTTTTCTCCTTTTCGATCATTACTAGTAAAGCTACCACTGGAAAGCAAAGTAGTGCCAGGTGAGCCCCAGGCTTCTGATATAACAGAAGAAGAGGAAGAACAAGCCACAGGAACAGGACAAGGGCTTACTCCTCGTGGCTATGGTCGTGGGCACCAAAAGGGACAAAATCACCCGGGCCGTGGCCTTGGGAATAAACACGGGCATGGTCATGGTCAAGGACATAAATATAAGCATGGGCAAGGCCATTGGAAACATGAACAAAAAGACAAGGAAAGCCATGGGAGTTGGACAAATGAGTATCTGGACATCCCAAATGAAGGGAATTCTCCTTCCAAGACTCAAGAGGAGTCACAAGGTCCACCTCCCCTACATAGCCCATCACTACAAGGGGTTGCTGTTACTTCTTCTTTTTCAGATTTAGATCTCCTTGGTCCTAACCCAACCAATCCTCCATCTGAGCCTTCAATTCAAGAGAAGGAGAAAGCAGGGGAAGAAGATGTCCTAAAGGATGATGATTTGATCCCAGACATTGCTGTTGAGCCAACGATCTCCTTATTTCCTTCATTGCCTGATTTACCAGAGCCCAAATGCCCTGGACAACCATGGAAACCAGTTAAAGTGATGGACCAAGGCACGGAGGAGAGAGAAAATGATGACTTTGATCTCTCAGATGCTATTTAGTAGGGAAGAAATTATTCTCTTCCTGGCCCTTCACCATCCTACTGCCCAAATATAATGGACTATAAACCACAATACCTGAGGATAGTCTAGAGCAAATGTTGAGACTCAGCATAGATACTTTGGTTCTCAAAAAACTCTTGAAAAGTTGTTTTGCAAAGATCTAAATCTATCCATGTTCCATCAGGCAAGCAAATTCCCTCAGCAAAGGAGAAGATATATAAGATGAATTTGTTTTAGGGCCATTTTTGAGTTTTAAATAACATATATCAGCAAGGAAGGATGTTTGTTGCTTGAGGCATAATTAATATTTTTTAAATAGCTAGGCAAACTACTTTTTATGCGTGAGTGTCAATAAACAGAAACTAAATGAAACTAAGGTTGCGCCTGTCACATAATTAATTGGTGTTTCATTACTGCTTGTTGATTGATTGATAGAAATGTGATTATCAAAGAAATCTTTTTTAAGATTGGAAAGAGACCAGGGCAGCATTGCTGCAGAAGCATGGCCAAAGAGTGGAAGGTTGAGAGGGAGCCTTTCAATCTCTTCTTTGGGCCCACAAACACCTCCTTAACTTTTTCCAATGGAACAATTTGTTTCTATCCTGACACAATTGCGACTGACTTAAAACTTCCCATTTTTTTTTGCTCTACTTTTGCACGTAGAAGTGGAAGAATAATGGGACTATGTTCTGGTTTTTTAGTGAACCTCTACTCTATCTCTATCCTATCTCTATTTTGGTTCATTATTTTTACTTTCCTCATTAGAACAAGGGAAAAATCTTATTAAGTAATTTGGAAAATATCAATTCATCCACATTTTACTGTTCTTACAGGATACTTAAGAGTTTGTATATATCAAGACCAAGACCCAAAGGAAAGGTCAATAACAGATATATTAACTGAAGAAAGAAGTCTTTTGACATAGGACTCAATAGCAAGATTTGAGGTCCCAAAATATCATCTTACCCAATGGTCCAGAAAGGAAAGCAGGTAAAATTGAATCTCATTGAAAGGAACAGCAACTCACTCCTCTGCAGGAGTTAAATTGTGATTATCTGATCCCTAATTAATTCCCTATGATTTTCTCTGGTCCTATTTGCTTTTCTTGCTAGCCGATTTCAGTATGTTTAGACTGGGCAGAAGCTCCAATCCCTTTTATTAGAATACCCCTCTCCAGGTGAAGGATGCTTTCATTCCCATTCATGAAGATCAGAGACCTTCCTGGAGACCGGAGATTTCCTAACCTAACAGTGTCTGACCATACTTTATATACTCTAAGTTTTGTTAGGGACCTAAAAATCCATTTTTTAAAAAGAAATATCTAGTAATAAATGAAGAATAGAATCATTTGTTGCTATGGTTGGTATCCTCAGGAAACAAAAGAATCTTCTCTGTCTTTTCTTCACTATAATGAGGTTTCTTACTACAGAAGAAAGAAAAAAAAAGTAGGAAATAGAGAATGATGGATGTGGACCTTAGTGGGGGACAGTTAGTGACCCCTCACCAATTACAGAAGAATGAACTGAAGTCTAGAAAAGTTAAATGATACATCCTGATAAATGAAAAAGTGGAATACTTGTAACATCCCTCACAATTGAATTATACCAGATCCACCTACACTGGCAGCTGGGTCATCAGACTGTGGCTGATACTTTTATTGCCCTCAGTGTTCTAGGAATAATTACAGGTGTTAGAGGCTGTCATCTGATGTGGTTTCAATGATTATCAAACAACCAAACTTAAGTAAGTATTAAATGATGATATTCGCTACACAGACATAGCAAAGACTGTGATCGCTGTCCCCCTGCCTAAAAAAAGAGTATACTCTTTCCTTTAGGGGGTTTATGTGGCAAAAGAGTAAATTCATCATTTTCTTCCTTCTTGGTCCTCACAAAAATACCCTTAGTTGTAGCTCTCATCTAGACTGTTAGAGGCAGTGCCTTCAGCAGACCCTGAAGGTGCTTTTCCTGGATGCTTACAGTATTATCTCAGCCTTTAAATGCAGACCAGCATCCAGTGTCACTTGTTTGGGAAGAAAGACAAAGGAAATGGGGATAAAGATCTTCTAACTTTCAAGTTCATAAAGTGTGTGTGTGTGTGTGTATGTGTGTGTGTGTGCACAAGTGCACACTTGTACATGAGATGGAGAGTACCACTGCTTCTGGGATGTCTCCCTCACACTTGCTTCCCTTTTATTTTTATTTTTTTATTTTTTTAATTTTTTCTTCCCAGATTATTTTTTAATATTATAATTATAAAATTTTTGACAGTATATATGCATGAGTAATTTTTTTATAACATTATCCCTTGTATTCATTTTTCCAAATTTTCCCCTCCCTCCCTCTACTCCCTTCCCTAGAGGACAGGCAATCCCATACATTTTACATATGTTACAGTATAACCTAGATACAATATATGTGTGTAAATACCATTTTCTTGTTGCACGTTAAGTATTAGATTCCAAAGGTATAAGTAACCTGGGCAGACAGATATTAGTGCTAACAATTTACATTCGCTTCCCAGTGTTCCTTCTCTGGGTGTAGTTGTTTCTGTCCATCATTGATCAACTGGAAGTGAGTTGGATCTTCTTTATGTTGAAGATTTCCACTTCCATCAGAATACATCTTCATACAACATTAAGTGTACAGCGATCTTCTGGATCTGTTCATTTCACTCAGCATCAGTTGATGTAAGTCTCCAAACCTCTCTGAAATCACTCTGCTGGTCATTTCTTACAGAGCAATAATATTCCATAATCTTCATATACCATAATTTACCCAACCATTCTCCAATTGATGGACATCCATTCATCTTCCAGTTTCTTTGCTTCCCTTTTAGAGAGATGCAAGGTCCTGTTTCCTCAAGATGCTCCTAAGCTTGGAAGCTTCTAAGGACTTGTCCCAGTTGTAAATAGTAGAGGCAGGATTTGCTTCTCTACTTAATATCTCAAACCCCTCATTTATATTATTTGATTGCAAATTACACATTGGAATAAAAGGTGAAAGCATAATTATTGTAAATGAATAGAATGAAATATTACTTTTGATTGAAATAGTGATATTTTCCAAATTCAATTTCCTTTGATATTTTAATTGTTCTCATTGATATAGGCCCTTCTTCCACTAGTGCAGATCATAATCCACTTGTATCTTCTCATCTTATTTAATTTTTAGCTGTTTTCTTTCCACAAATCTTTCTGATTGTGGTGCTCCTCTCCAAAATCAATCACTTTCACAGTCAGCTAGACAGTGCAGGGGATAGAGTACCAGCCCTGGAGTCAGGAGAATCTAAGTTCAAATCCAGTCTCAGACAGTTAAGACTTACAAGATGCGTGATCCCAGACAAGTCACTTAACCCAATAGTCTTTCAAAAACCAAAAGCAAAATTAATCACTTTCTTTGTTTCATGGTCCCCATCCATAGCTTGTTCTGAAGAGTCTCTAAATATACTAATGATTAACTTTGTTCAAATATAAGTGATACGGTATCCAATTCCCATAAACACACTCAAGGAAAGACGTGCATATCAGAGAATGTATTTTTCCCCACAAAAATTCATTGACAGAAAGTACTCACAATTGTTCTTCTTACAAAAGAAATAGGATGGAGATTACTAACAGGGCAGGACCTTGACATTTTGGTGAAATCTTTCCACATTCAGTCAGTTGCCAAGTCTTGTCCATTCTACCTTCAATCTCTCAGTCTCATCATTATCTCCCCATTCACATGACCATGAACTCATGAACTTTCCAGCCCCCCCAAAATTCAGCCCTGATTCCCTTGCTTTCTGCCTTTCCCCCCTGCAAGCTATCCTTCAGATGGCTGCCAAAAAAAAACTTGCTAAGGAACAGACTGTTCTGGGCTTCCCTTGACTCTCACCAGTTCCTGGAAGTTTTGATTCAACATGAGAACAAGATAATACACTTGAAAGTTATTTAGCTATTAACAAAAAGATTAACTTAGCCATTGCAGGATAGTCAACAAAGATATGCAGTGAGTTGATACAGTTGAACAAAGCTGTCTGGTCTAAGTTGTTCATTGGTTTCTACCATCTAAGCATCCTGATAGAACTGTCCTGTGTCAGGAACAGCTGAAGTTTTTAGTTCCCCGATTTAACTGAAGTCTCAAAGATGGTTCAAATATTGTTTAAGGAAAAGCTTGCAAAATGTTTGTGGCAGCCCTTTTTGTAGGGGCTAGAAACTGGAAAATGAATGGATGTCCATCCATTGGAGAATGGTTGGGTAAATTATGGTATATGAAGGTTATGGAATATTATTGCTCTGTAAGAAATGACCAGCAGGAGGAATACAGAGAGGTTTGGAGAGACTTACATCAACTGATGCTGAGTGAAGTGAGCAGAACCAGGAGATCATTATACATTTCAACAACGATACTATATGAGGAAGGATTCTCATGGATGTGGATATCTTCAACATAGAGAAGATCTAATTCAGTTCCAATTGGTCAATGATGGACAGAATCAGCTACACCCAGAGAAGGAACACTGGGAAATGAGGGTAAACTCTTTGCATTTTTGTTTTTCTTCCCAGGTTATTTTTACTTTTTGAATCCAGTTCCTCCTGTCCAACAAGAAATTCGGTTCTGCACACATATATTGTACCAAGGATATACTATAATACATTTAACATGTATGGGACTGCCTGCCATCTAGGGGAGGGGGAAGGAGGGGAAAATTTGGAACAGAAGTGAATGCAAGGAATAATGTTGTAAAAAATTACCCATGTATATGCACTGTCAAAAAAGTTATAATTTTAAAATTAATAAAAAATAAAGTATCAAAAAAAGAAAAGCTTGCATAGAGGACGAGGGTTAGATACTTCTATTTCCCCTAGGAGTAAGGTCCTTAAGGTTTACAGAGGATCTTCCATTACATAAATCTCGACCTCAAGTCCATTATTGTCACTCTTGACTTCTGACTGATCTCTAAAATACTGAGAAGAGAAAAAGAAAAGATAAAACAGAGAAGAAAAAAATCACTACTAAACCAAACACACAGAAGGAATCTGGGGCAATACCAGGTCTAAGCAGTACAAATCTGGGTCTAAATCTTGGGTATGCACAATCAAGTCCATGTGATGGTTGACGCTAAATCTTTGTAGTTTCCAGTGATCTTGCACTGCAAACACTTGGCCACAAGCAAAATAAATTTAGTTACTGAAACTGATCCTCCTCACAAGTCAAGGAAATCTCCACTGTATCACCATATCCTTAGTGTTGCCTGAGTCATGAGGCAAAATCTCCTCCTCCTTCTTCCTCCCTCGTTCTCCTCCTTCCTCTTTCTTCTTTTTCCTCTTTCCTTCTCCTCTTCCTCCTTCTCCTCCTCTTCTGCCCTTTCTCCTTTTTCTTCCCTGCTCCTCCTCCTCCTTCTTCCTCCTCCTCTTCCTCCCCCTCCTCCTCTCTCCCTTCCCTTCCCTTCCTCTCCCTCATTCTCCCCTTCCCCCTTCTCCCTTTCCTCTTCTTTCCCCTCCTTTTTTACCCCTCCCCCCTCATTCTCCTTCTGGGAGACTTCTTTTGTTCATCTGGGCCTGTTGGGAGCACTTGTGGGTTGTTGCCATGAAGCAAACCCCTTCCTGGTAGTTAAACCTTTAAGCCTTCCCTGGCGTGAAGGTTATGGTCACTGGGTATAGTGGGCAACAATACGAAGGGGGAATCAGTAAACCATGTGCCTCTCTTGTGCCACAAGGCTTCTATTGTTCTGGGAGCCAACCAATTGTCAGTGGGCTCACATCTCTGCCCAATGGCCACTGCTGCCCCTTGGCCACTGCTGCTGAGGTCTAAAGTTCTGCCAACTACCACCCTCCCAAGGTCAAGAGTGCCACCCTGTGATAGAGCATAACATCTGCAGCTATTAGAGAAGGGACTCTTCTGCCTCATGCCAGGACAGAACATTGCTGAGTAAAGTTGTGAGGTTAGGGGGGAGCCCAAGCCCAGCCCACGCTGGCAGGCTGACACTGTGCTCTTGCAGAAGTTTGTGGAGGGCCTGAGTGATGCTCTCCTGTGTTCCCTGCCACAGCTCTCTGCCTGACTATTCTGGGGAAAAGGCACAAAGAAAGACAAAAACCTGAGAAAGTGAGCCTCTTTCAGGCTTCCACAATGCTCTATTTCTCTTTTGTAAGAAGTTTCTGGGATTTCCACTGAGTTGCAAACACCCAAACACCAGAGAAAGAGAATTTCAGTTCCCAGGTCACAGTTGGAGTGGGGGGAGAGTGGTAATGGTGAGAGGAGAAACTTTTTAAATTGATGCAGGACTCTCACTTACCCTTGGCCAATTAAATAAGACTTCTTTAGCACACTGTTCCATATCTCTAATTGCAAAAATGTCTGGCCTCTCCAGAGCATGGCCTTTCTTTTCTTTCTTTCTTTTTTTTTTCTTTTCTTTTTTTTTTTTTTGGAGGCTGGGGTTAAGTGACTTGCCCAGGGTCACACAGCCAGGAAGTGTTAAGTGTCTGAGACCAGATTTGAACTCGGGTCCTCCTGAATTCAAGGCTGGTGCTCTATCCACGGCGCCACCTAGCTGCCCCCAGGGCATGGCCTTTCAAGCCTCTCCCCCGCCCTCCCCCCCCCCCCCCCCCCCCCTTGCTTGCAACAAAGTCATAACAAATCTGTGTGGCAAAATTGGGACTGATCTCTCAAATTCTAATTACAACAAAACAAAACAAACTCCAACAGTTTCTTTTTTTACAGTTATAAAATAATCATAAAATAGCCTTATTGGGATAGATGCCCAAATGGTAAGGATTTGGGGAAGGAAAGTAGGAACTATGGTGAAGGGCTCTTTCATTTTCAGGATAGAGAGAGATTTTTTGAATTTTTCCATGGACACCTTGACTTCACAAACATTTTCTGGAAATGGAAATTGTATCAGCTCAGGACATATCCAACGACTATAGCTCAGAAGCTTGGTTGAATTAATGCAAAATGAAGTAAGTGGAACAAAGAAGAGTATATGTATGTGTAGAATGAACACAATGGAAATGGAAGTAACAATAACAAATAAAAATTAAAGGCTACAGTAAAAAAAAAAAAGTTGATTGATTTAAGGGGAGATTCTTCTTCCTCTGAAACTTTATACAGGATATCTTTCTGATCATAAGGAGCAACATTTTGAGTCAACACAGAGAAATCTTCAGGAGATGCCTTTGATCATGGGTCTCTCCTTTTTTTATATTTGCTTGGATGCTATGAAGTCCAAGTTAGCTCCCTGTTGATCTCAGGATCAGCCAGAGTCAGGATCAGCAAAAATCCTTGGTCTTTAGGGGAGGAAGTAAAGGAGATGGACGAAACTCCATGAGGCTCGCCACCGATCTTCCTTCTCCTTCTCCTCCTGCAAAGTGACTCTGGCTTGTCTTACTCTACCCCCTAATCCCTCCTATAATTGTCTGTATACACCAAAAGATGGTGCCAGCACAGAATAGTGAAAAGGGCCATTTTCCAAGCATAGGTTAATAGAGTATTGTCCAATAAGGTAATTAGCCGTAAGTGTTCAGTTGTCTGATTCCAGTACACCTATTCAGAGTTTCAGCCCTTTACAGGATGCTAATAACTCTAGGACCATAAAACAGTTTTCTCTTCATGATTGCATTCATCAAGAAAACTTGTAAGTTCTTAGCATATCTATAAGAAAGTATGTTGGAGAAGAACCTTCTATGCCTGAAATTTGCTTGAGGGAGTCAAATTCTTTTTAGTAAATCAGCAAACTCAGTGAGATATTATGTTGTCTTCAAACTTTGTTAAGTTATATAAGGATGACTGTAAAGAAGTCTTGTGCTTTAGAAATTTTAGAGGAAGCCAGTTTATGTTACTGTAAGTTCATTAAGAGGACCTGTAGAGGGCTGGAAAAATTTGGGGTGTGATCACCTCTTTTTTGGTATTTTCACCTCCCTTCCTGAGAAGTCAGGGAGGGCATGACCACTTGTGTTCTAAAACAAAAGAAAGTAGGAGATGTAGAGGGCCGGAACTCTGGAGAAGTATACTTGAAACAAGAATACTTACACAAGGTGTTAACTCAGTGCAATTGGTGAGATAATGGTTCTCTAGTTCACATATATGTAGTATGATATAATGATATAATCGCTCTAGTATGATATAATGATATAATGATTCTAGTTGGCACATGCTCAGTATGCTGTAATGATGTATTTAAGGGTGTGATCACCTCCCTTTGGTGTTCTCACCCCCCCCTTCCTGAGAAGTCAGGGAGGGCATGATGACAAACAAAAGAAAGTGGGAGATGTAGAGTCCTCACCCTCTGCAGGGACCTTTGATGCTTCTGTAGTAATAGATTTTTCACAAAGATTTCAAAATCAAAGAAAAATAGGAATATTGGTTAGCAACATGGAATAGTGGGGAGAACACTGGACTTGAGATTTGACAACTTTGGGCCAAATCCCAGCCCTCTTCTTACTGGATTCCTGAGTCTCTTTAACTCCCACAGGTCTCTATTTCCTAATCTATAAAATCAAGGGTATGGATGCAACCAAGGGTATCAAACATGCTATCACCTGCCACAACATTGCAGGATGAAGCCTGAACCAGATTAAAATATAATTGAGAAATATGTAACAAAAATCAACAAAAGTTGGTTGAACACAATAGTAATTATTGACATTATTTATAAAGTATTAATGCAAAGCATTTCTTTAGTGGTTTTATTTATTCCATTTAATTAAATTAATCATTAATTATTGATATTACTATGTAGTTTTCTAAGTCAATATGCAACCAGCAAGAATCCTTAGGTATACTTCCACTTCTATCTGAGTTTGATGTTATTGGATCAGTCCCTAAGGACCATTCTAGGCCCTGTGATCCTATGTTGTCCTTTTAATGTGAATGAGGATTTTTGTAGAGTTGTGAAAGTAAGCATATAGGTTGGCAGGTCAATATCTTCTTGGATACTGTTTTTAATAATAACAATTTCTGCTTCTTACAATCTGGCTTTCTTTGAGATTCAGTTCATGTCACCACTTGCAAGAAGTCCTTCCTGGTCATTCCTCCATCCCTTCAAATGCTAGTGCCATCCTCTCCAAGGACTCTCCAGTTGCCATTTGTCTACATTACACATTACCCATCTTATTGTAGGTGTAAAGTGGAATGCAGATGATTAGGAGATGAGATGAGAAAAGCATCTTTCCCCCAGATGTCCTTTGCCTCTTACTATGTTGAGTAATGGAAATATAAGGTTGGTGGAGACTTTCAGGGGGCTGTCAGGGATATAATTATCACTGACCTTGTAACAGTGTTATCACGAAAACCCTTTAATGTTGTCTTTGCTTAGACCTCTAGTCACAATTAGAGTGAGAAATGATATTTAAGTAGTGCTTTAAAATTTGTAGAGAATTCTGTGTACATCATATCATCTGTATATCACAACAGGAACACAAATAGAGAACTGATAATGTATCTATAGCCACGGTAAATGCTTCTAGAACTATGGTAGCCCAGATTCTAGAACCCTGAAAAATTGCTTTACAATAGGAAAACATGGTTTAAATTAATTCAACCAATACTTACCCACTATGCGACAGGTACCATGCCAGCCCTGGAAGATACAAAACCAAAGAACAAAATGGTTGCCACTCTTCAAAGAGCTGATATTCAACTATGGAAATCCAACCATCAACACAGCTGAAAAAGATAATAATTGGAAGAGGGAGCAAGCACTAACACATGGGAGGATGAGGGAATGTTTTCTAGAGGAGACAGTTATTAAGCTGAATCTTTAAAAAAATAATACTTTATTATTTTTTTCTAATTACATGTAAAAAACAATTTATATATTTTTAAAATTTTGAGTTCCAATTTCTTTCTTGCTCTCACCTCCCCTCTTCTTGAGATGATTAACAATGTGCACATTTATAAACAATCATACAAAACATATTTCCATATTGGTCACCTAAAAAACATGTGGAAAGATAAAGTGAAAAATAGTATGATTTGATCTGCAGTCAGTTTATATCAGTTAGTTTCTCTGGAGGTGGGTACTTTTTTTTTTTCCTCAGGAGTCCTTCAAAATTTTCTTAAATCAATGTATTACTGAGACAATATCACTGTTAAATATTGTACAATGTCCTGGTTCTTTTCACTACATTTTGCATCAGTTCATGTATACCTTTCCAGATTTTTCTGAAATCATCCTGTTTGTCATTTCTTATAGCTTATAGTTCTCAATAATATTCCATTATAATCACATACTACAATGGATTCAACCATTCCGTAATTGAAGGCCATCTCATCAATTTCTAATTCTTTGCCACTACAAAAAAGAACTACTATAAATATTTTTGTACACATTGGTCCTTCTCCCTCTTTTAAAAAAAAGTCTCCTTGTGATACAGCCTTATAGTAGTATTGCTGGGTCAGAGTATGCATAATTTTATAGCCCTTTGCGCATAATTCCAAATTGACCTTCAGAATGGTTGTATCAGTTCACAACTCCACCAACAATGCATGAGTGTCTCAATGTTTTCCATATTCCCTCCAATATTTATCCTTTTCCTTTTCCAAAATATTAACCAATCTGATATAAAGATGTAAAATGTTACCACAGAGTTGTTTTTGTTATTTAATTAACTTTTTTCCATATGACTACTGATGGTTTTAATTTCTTTGTCTGAAAGCTGCCTGTTCATATCATTTGACTATTTATACATTGGGGAATGACTTGTGTTCCTGTAATTATGACTCAGTTTTCTACATATTTGATAAATGAAGCCTTTATCAGGAACAGTTGTTGTGAGAAAATTTTTTTACCTCAGTTTTCTTCTTTCCTTCTAATTTTGCCTGCCTTTTTTTGTTTGGTGAATGTTGAAAAAAATAACCTTCAAGAGCACCAGCCACCAGCCCTCAAGTCAGGAGAACCTGAATTCAAATCTGGCCTCAGACACTTAACACTTTCTAGCTGTGTGATCCTGGGCAAATCACTTAACCCCAATTGCCTCAGGAAAAAAAAAAAAAAAAAGGAGAGAGAGAGAGAGAGAGAGAGAGAGAGAGAGAGAGAGAGAGAGAGAGAGAGAGAGAGAGAGAGAGAGAGAGAGAGAGAGAGAGAGAATGAGAGAGACAGAGAGACAGAGAGACAGAGAGAGACAGAGAGAGAGAGAGAGAGAGAGAGAGAGAGAGAGAGAGAGCAGAGAGACAGAGAGACAGAGAGACAGAGAGAGACAGAGAGAGGAGAGAGAGAGAATAAACTTCAAAACTTATAACCATTGCAGAAAACAAAATATTAAGTTCCAAGAATTGGAAGGCAGAATGTGTGACGTTCCAGGGTCTTCCCCAAGGGATCAATTATAGATTCAGGAAGACCTGGCTTAAAAATCCTATAATCCTATACTGGCTGTATAACCCTGGACAATCACTAAACTTCTATGTTTTAGTTTCCTCATCTGAAAATGAAGAGGTGGCCCTCAGTGGAATTCCAGAGTAAATTCCTCAAGAAAATTCAGTCATATTGGAGACCTGCTCAGACCTGCCTGATTATGTATCACTTACAAGGTATGGCAAGAGATAACAACCATGGCTCCTGAAGAGGGTTAATGTTTAATAGGATTGTGTAACAACTTCATGGGAAGTAAATACTAAAGCTTAAAAGGGAAACACTTTCCTTCTTTGCTTGGCTTCTTATATTTTGTGACCTACAAGGTGATAGGGAGGGACTCATTGAATGTTAGTTTCTCTGGCTGTCAGTTTCAGAGCCCCACAGGTTTAGGGAAATGGAGGTTTTGAGCTGGGAAGAAGTTTAGGATTCATTTATTATAACCCTTCATTTATACATGAGAAGATAAAAAAGATGAGTTAAATAGCTTCCCCAAGGTGACACAATTGTAACTGGTGAGGCTGAGATTCAAATCCAGGTTTTGGGGGGCAAGGTTGTGTAATAGGAAGAACACTAGTTTGAAGTTCACATCCCAGCTCTGTTCTTCAAGTGCTGTGTGACTTTGGGACCTATCCAATCTGGTTCTCAATTTATTTATTAAGTAAAAAGTTTAAATGAGATGATCTCCAAGGGATTTGGATAAGAATCATGGCACAAAGGACTCTCTCCCATTTGGGTGTTTCCTGACAAAAAATAAAATAAAATAGTTTGCCATGTCCTTTTCTAGCTCATTTTCTAGATGAGGAGACTGAGGCAAGGTTAAGTGACTTGCCCAGAGTCACATAGCTAGTTAGTGTCTGAAAGATGAGTGTTCCTGACTCTAAATCCATCACTCTATCCATTGACCCACTTAGCTGCTCTGGAGTGAAAAAGATCCCCAATCAACTCCTTCCTGCATCATTTACTAGCTGTGTGACCCTGAACAAGTCATTTACTCTTTTTGTATCTCAGTTTCTTCATTTGTTAAATGAGAGGGTTGGACTTCAAGTCCTCTGAATCTCTTCCAAATCTAAATCTCTGAACCATGTCATATCCCTAAAAATCTAGTGGATTCCTTTCCCCTCTAGGATAAAACATAAAATCCTCTCACTTTGAAAGCCTCCATAACCTGAACCCTTTGTGCTTTTCAGTCTTCTTATGCCTTATCACCTACCATGTACTCTGTACCCTATACCCATTTATTTCCACTGGCTGCCCTTCATTCTCAGGACACTCTTCCAGTTCTGTCTCTTAGCTGCCTTCAAGATCCAGCTAAAATCTCATCTTCTATAAAAAAAAAACAAAAAACTTTCTTGGATCCTCCCTATACTGGGCCCCTGATCATCTCCACTTTATCCTGTCTGTGTCTTTTGTTTTTTTGCATGTTGTCTCCAACATTAGACTGTGAGATCCTTAAGAGTAAGGACTTGTTTGTGTTCATTTGTATCCCCCAAGGTTGAGTAGATAGTAGGTTTTTAATGAATCCTTGCTGATATCTGGCTCTAAATCCAATAATTCTTACTCCAAATCCAATGTTTTTCACTTGTTCTCCTCCCCATCCCTCCACTCTTGATACATATACCCTTGAGGTGTGGTAGATCCCATTTCCCCAGACTTTTTAGAAACCATGTAGAACCATATGCTGAGCCACAGGTTCTTAAAATGTGGTCTGGGGACACTTGAGAATCCTTAAGACATTTGGGGGGGCTGTGAGGTTAAAATTAATTCTTTAAAATCATATTAGGATGTTTTGATTTCTAATTTAGTAATTACCAATAATTCTATATATATGTGTGTGTGTGTGTTATGTAGCACCTACTATATATATATATATATATATATATATATGGTTCTTTGGGGGATCCAAATGTAAAGGATTTCCAAGACCAAAATTTTGAGAATCACTCTACTGAGCTACTGAATGGCAATTGTCAGACTTTAATTGGAAGATGGTTAATATATCTTGAAGCAACAATTAGACTTTCCTTCCCCAGGCTCATATATGGTATGGGAGTTTAATAATCTGGGTTTCTAGTAGAAATTTTGACCAATGTCACAAGATTCACCAATTCACTGGTGCCTTAAACTTTTCCTCCCAAGTTGATTTGCCTGGCAAACAGAGAATATGGCAGTGGTAATGATGTTGCCACCAGGGGTTGACGTATGTGTGTTGGAAGAGGAAGGAATGAAGAAGATGTGTGACCCTAGGGTGGTTATTTCACCTTTTGAAATTGTATGACATGGGAGATACTGGCACAGGATGGCCTAGCATGGCGTGCCCTTGTTAGAGAAGATGCTGTGCTCTGTGAGTAAAGGAGAATTGAACTAGCTCAGAAGAAATTCGAGATGTGAAAAGTTAGAGAAGCACCCCAAATGTCCATAGGGATTATTTGTGTCCGACTTGTGACAGAGCATTTTGAGCTCACATTGTTCTGATCAGCCACAGTCGGACACATTAACATGACTTGAATTTAATGATGTCATTTTGTTCCTCTTTGAGAACAAAGGATGACAATCAACCGAGCATTTCAATTCTGTCTGAGTTTTCTCAACTGTAAAATGACAAGAATAATGGCATCTTTCTCCCAGTTGTGAGAATAAAGTGAAGTAATAATTGTCAGGCACAGTCAGTACTCTATAAATGTTAGTTATTATTATTAAATGGGATAAGGTTTGTAAAGCACTTAGAACTGTACTTGGTACCTAGTCACCATCTAATGAGTACTTGTTTCCTTCTTGCAAAAGCATCTTTAAATGAGCAGATGACTGCAGAGAGATTGACTGACTCCTTCCCTCCTATACTGTCTGAACTTAGTCTTTCTTCTCACCACATCATCCCATAAAAATTAAAATTAGAAGGGCTTCAGAAATCATGTAACCTAATCCCTTCATTCAATCAGAAAGGAAACTGACATCCAGGAAAAGGAAGTTGAAGTCAACTCCATGATAACAAAAGCTCCTACTCACAAAGTATTCTAAGCATAGGTACTTGCCCATGGTTTTTCCCATTAAGAATGCATGCTCCTTGAAGCCAGGACTGATACTTACCTTTTTGTGTTTCCTTTTTACAATGGCTGCACATAGTAGGTGTTTAAGAAATTCCCTTTGATCTGCCTTTATTTTACTTGGAGGCTCTAAGTTAGTCAACACAAAGAATGCCCTAAGCCAAGTCTCCATTATTCTGTCATCCTGTGGCAAAGGTTATATTTGGAAGAGAGAAGGTTTATGGGAGGGGCAGGCACCAGAGCTGTAGTGGACTCTACCTCTCTTCCCCAGAGCCTAGCCCTTGAGTCTCTGAATGAAAGTGTCTCTGAGAGCTGCAGGGTTTCATTATAAGAACCAGTGGTCACTTTGCCATTCTTCAGGGGGATGTGAAGCTTTCCTGCTTAAGGAGCCTAAATTACTGTGACTTTGCCTTTTCAAGCCTTGATTTTTCATTTCCCTTTGTCTTTCATTTCCTGCCTTAATCTCACCCTTCTCTCAACAAGGAGAAAGGAGATACCGTTCTCCAATTTGTGTAACCGGAACCATGGACAGGGGACAGGGTTTTGAAGTGCACAGGCAGAGTTCCTATAGTGACTTAGCATTGTTTCTTCTGCTTTCTGGGTTTCACTAGGGGTTTTCTTTTGTCTGGAGCCATATTCTCATTTAATTTTTTTTTTTCATGAATGTAATGAGTTTCCTCATCTGTTAAATGAGCTGGAGAAGGAAACCGCCAACTACTCCAGCATCGTTGCCAAGAAAACCCCAACTGGGGTTAGAGTAAGATATCACTGAAATGACTCAGTCATAGACTTTACACATCCCATCCTCACAACAACCTAGGGAGGTAGGTGCTATTGTTATTTCCTATTTTACTGTGGGGGAAACTGAGGCAAGCAGAGGTTAAATGACTTATTTGCCCAGTATCACCTATCTAGGAAGTAGAACTACCTGATTCCAGATATAGAATTCTATCTACAAGACATCCGGTTACTATTAGAGGGATTAAGTATTTTATGCACCTCCTAAGTGGCAGATTGAATCCAACTTTTCAAAATCCCAATCCAATATTCTGTTGGCTATACTACTTGTCTCTAGTTCAGGAATTTTCCACCTTTATTGGTAGATTCCTTTGTTAGACAAGTCTAGGGAAATCTTTGGCCCCTTGGGAGGATCTTATTTTATAAAATAAAAAAAAAAAAACCATGAGATTACAAAGAATATTAACTACAATTAAATTTAATGATTAACTTATTTATCTAGTTCAAATTCAGGGCATTCTGAGGTATATCCATGGAAGTTTGGGGGTAGGAGTGGGAAGAAGGAGGGTCTTTGGAGCCCAAGTTAAGAACCTCTGCTCTAGTTCAAGCCTTTATGGTTAGAGCACTGTTTGGACTCAAGAATATCTGAGTTCCAATGCAGCTTCAAATACTAACTAGCCATGTGACCTTGGACAAATTACATTAAAACTTCCGTTTGTCTCAGTTTCCTCAACTGTAAAATAAAGATAATCATAGCACTTTTTTCCCCAGGGTTCTGGTGAGGTGAGATAAAGCACTTGTAAGGTTCTTAGCACAACGATAGATACATAGTAGGTGCTACATAAATGCTTATTTTCTTGCCAGGATTATTACAGTGTTCTACCTCACTGCCCCTTTCCCCTCTCTTTTTAAAACTATTCTCACAGCTGACAGAAGAAGGCTCTCCACCAGCCTTGAATTCAGGAGGACTGGAGTTCAAATCTGGTCTCAGACACTTAACACTTCCTAGCTGTGTGACCCTGGGCAAGTCACTTAACCCCAGCCTCAAAAAAAAAAAAAAAAAAAAAAAAAAGAAGAAGGCTCTCAATGCTTTCCTGCTTAGAAATCTTGACTAGCTTCCTGTTGCCTAGTGATTCAAACCTCAAATCCTGAACCTGGCATTCAAGGCCTTTTGAAATTTGTCTAGAATCTATTTCTTTTCCAGGCTTATCTGTATCCCCTTCATAGACTTCAGACAAACTTCTTACTTTTCCTCAAATTCAATTTAGCTTCTCCTGCTGTTTCTTATCTCTGGAAGAGTCTAGCTCTTCCCATCTATTTGTAGAAATCCCTGAAATACCCCTATCCTGAAGACCCAGGTCAGAGTCACCTCCATTTTTAAGCCTTCCCAGATCCTCATAGTCAAATTTTGTGGGGCTTATTTATAATTGCCGAATTAGCAAGAAAAACCACTGAGGTAGAGTTCTGAGTCAGTGACATTTTATTAAAGGATCCATGTTCCCCTTTAATGAAATGGAGCTCAGATGATCCTCAGAACCTGAGAAGCTCCCTCCTTCCACATCTTAAAGAATTTGATATCTGAATCATACAGGGAAAACAGACTCAAAATACAGAATTTCATTTTGATAGCCCTTGCCCTTGGCCTCCAGGAGGATCTACACAAGAATCCTATTGCTTGATATTGATAATATTCAAATGATAACACCCTGGTTTCCCTGTTCAGAAACCTCTCTGACTCGTGCCCCAAGAGTCCAAGTTAGTTGAACAATGAGAAGGGGATAGCTTAGATCTCAAGGTCACAGGAACCATAAAACTAGAATATGTAGCCTAAAGCAATGGTGGCAGTGCCCACATTGCTGAGATAGCAAACACACTGCCATTTGGAAACATAAACTTTGAACCCAGATTGGAAAGGGCATAACTTGCAAAGGCTACCTTTTGGGGGGAAAGACCTTGGAGTCCCAAGGATGTGTCTTTGAAGCTCACCCCTGACATTTTCCCCATACAGGATGTAGGCAAATTTAACTTCTCAGATTCTCATCTCTCTAAAAACTGGAAACCATATTATGTATAGCTCCTACCTCAATGGGTTTTCAGAGGACATAGTATATTTTACAAATCATAAAATGTTTTGTGAACATCAGCTATTATTATCATGAGTTTTATAGGGCATATATCTGGAATCAAAAAGTCTCAGGGTCCAATCTGAGCTCCGATTCTTCCTGGTGGGTTGATCTTGAGGAAATCACTTTACCTCTGTCTGTAAATTGAGGTCAAAATAGCACCTGTTTGGATGATTTCAGAAAGGCCTGGAGAGATTTACATGAACTGATGCTGAGTGAAATGAACCAGGACCAGGAGATTGTTGTATATTTCAGCCACAATACTATATGATGATCAATTCTGATGGACGTGGCCATTTTCAACAATGAGATGAACCAAATCAGTTCCAATAGAGCAGTCATGAACTGAAGCAGCTACACCCAGCGAAAGCATTCTGGGAGACGACTATGAACCACTGCATGGAATTCCCAATCCCTCTATTTTGTCTGCCTGCATTTTGGATTTCCTTCACAGGCTAATGGTACACTGTTTCAAAGTCCGATTCTTTTTGTACAGCAAAACAATGGTTTGGACATGTATACATATATTGTATTTAACTTATACTTTAGTATTGGTCAACCTGCCATCTGGGGGAGAGGTGGGAGGCAGGAGGGGAAAAGTTGGAACAAAAGGTTTTGCAATTATCAATGCTGGAAAATTACCCATGCATAAAATGTTTGTACAAATTAATTAATTAATTTCAAATAGCACCTGTTCCTTGAGGTTGTTGTGAATGGAGAAGGAAGGAAGGAAGGAAGGAAGGAAGGAAGGAAGGAAGGAAGGAAGGAAGGAAGGAAGGAAGGAAGGAAGGAAGGAAGGAAGGAAGGAAGGAAGGAAGGAAGGAAGGAAGGAAGGAAGGAAGGAAGGAAGGAAGGGAGGGAGGGAGGGAGGGAGGGGAGGGAGGGAGGGAGGGAGGAAAAGAGGGAGGGAGGGAAGGAGGGAAGGAAGGCAGATTTAATAAAATTCTACGTCAAATGAAATAATATAAGTCAAGTGCTTTGCAAATCTTAAAGCACAAGATAAATGTTAGCTAGTCCATTTTTTCACTCTGATTATAGTAAACAGGTCGCAGCTTGATTGTGGCAAAAGCTCCCCAGGAGTTTCTGCTCTCCCTGGGGAATGGGCTGCCCCAGGAGGCGGCAGGGACTCCCCCAAGAGCAGGGGCTGGCCCTCGGGCCAGCTCCAGATTGCAGCCACCGCCTCCACCAGCCTTCCCACTCTGAGATTCGGGGACTCCCTGCTCCCCTGCACTTTCTCCTTTGGGAGCCCAGGGCAGGCCTCCCCCTTCTTCCCTGCGCAGGTTCTCAGTGAGAGCCGGTGGGCGCTGGCTCCCTCGGGCAGAACCAGGGGGAGGCCGCGGGCCCACTTGTAAGTCAAACAGCTGGAAGAAATCTCTGCAGGAAATCGGGGGAATTCCTCTCTCCTCTTTTCGCTCATCTCGCACTTGGCCTTGGACTTCGCCCGGAGGCAGCTCAAATAGCCCCTCCCCCTGGGCGGGGACTGGGCCAAGTAGCCGGGGCTCAGCAGCGGCCCCAGACCACAGACAGCAGCAGCAGCATGGGGAAGAAATCCCTGGTCCTCCTGGTGGCTTGCGCCCTTCTCGCCTACCTCGTGTACTCGCCTCTTCCAGAGAACATCGAACAGCCATGGAAACTCATGGTGACGTGTTCTGTCATTAGGCTTCAGATGCAGCTGGTAAGTGAGGGATTGCCGGGCTCTGGGCACCGAGCGCGGCCGCCGGGGCGAGGGATGCAGCGCCGCCCACGGAGCCCCGCTCCGCCCGCTCCGGCACTCGGCCATGCCTTTGGAAGGTCGGGTATTTCCTAGGGATCGCGCTGGAGACTCCTATCTGAGAGAACTAGTTTAGGGCTGTGTGAGTGTGTATGTGAGTGTGTATATGTGTGTGTGACTGTGTGTGCAGTTATAGAATTGTGAATGGCTTTTTTCTCTTGCTCAGAACCACCTCTCTTCTTGACCACCAAGTTCAACCCCTTGGCCAAGCATTCCTTGTCTGTTCTTTATAAACTTCCCTTTTGCAACTTTCCTTCCTATGCTTTCTTTTCTCAATCCAATGGTAAGCTCCTTGAAGGCTAGAGCTGGCTTGCTTGCAATTCTATCCCTAGTGCTTAGCACCGAGTAAATAATGAACAAATCTTCTGTCCATCCGTCTGTCTTTTTCCATTTTTCTTTTTCTTTCCTCCCTCCCTCTCCTTCTTTCTTTCTTTCTTTCTTTCTTTCTTTCTTTCTTTCTTTCTTTCTTTCTTTCTTTCTTTCTTTCTTTCTTTCTTTCTTTCTTTCTTTCTTTCTTTCTTTCTTTCTTTCTTTCTTTCTTTCTTTCTTTCTTTCTTTCTTTCTTTCTTTCTTTCTTTCTTTCTTTCTTTCTTTCTTTCTTTCTTTCTTTCTTTCTTTCTTTCTTTCTTTCTTTCTTTCTTTTCTTTTTCCTTCCTTCCTTCCTTCCTTCCTTCCTTCCTTCCTTCCTTCCTTCCTTCCTTCCTTCCTTCCTTCCTTCTTTTCCTTCCTTCCTTCTTTTCCTTCCTTCCTTCTTTTCCTTCCTTCCTTCTTTTCCTTCCTTCCTTCTTTTCCTTCCTTCCTTCTTTTCCTTCCTTCCTTCTTTTCCTTCCTTCCTTCTTTTCCTTCCTTCCTTCTCCCTCTCTCCCTCCCCTCTCTCCCTCCCTCCCTCCCTATCTATATATCTTTCTGTCTGCTTTCTGTATGTTAAAATATGTATCCATCCATTTACTCTATTTTCTTTCTTCCTTTCTTTCCATCCAACTTCCATCTACTCTATCCTCTATTTATCTACCCACCCACCCATCCATCTGCTGTATCTATCTGCCTGTCACTTAGCTTTCAGAGGAAGTCCTTCACCACTCCCTTCACTGCTTGTGCTCTTTCCTTCCTTAAACTCCCCCATTCACATTTGGCTGTGCACAAGTTGTTACCTCCTGATAAAACCTTTGAGTTTCTTAAGGGCAAGAGCCGATTCCTTTTTGTCTTTAGAGTCCCCTGATGCCCAGCAGCTTGTCTTGCCATAATAGGTATGGAGCTCCACATTGTTGTGTTGTGAAAATGTTAGTGGAATAAATTATACTTGAGGCTTTTTCTGGCCTGAGGGATCACTGAAAGTTGATAAAGGGGCAGATGGGTGGCTCATTGGACAGAATATAGGTCCTAAAGTCAAAAAGACCTAAGTTCAAATGTGGTATCAGACAGACAACAACTAGTTGAGTGACCTTGGGCAAGCCACTTTGCCTTGTTTGCCTCAGTTTCCTTACTTATAAAAAGAGCTGAAGAAGAAAATGGCAAATCCCTCTAAGGATCTTTGCCAATAAAATCCCAGATGAAATCTTGGAGGGTTGGATTTCAACAAAACAACTGGCAAAACAATACTGAAGAACAGTTGACACTCTTTATCAGACACTGGCTTTAGTGAACTGAGCAGGGCTGTGTCACACCCATGGCACACTTTAAACAATCCCTCTGGGTCACAGTCACTCAACAGGGAATTAATTATTAATTGCTTAATAGTTTGAGACTCACTGCCATGCGCTAAGATAGCCAAAATAGGCAACAACAGACGATGCCCTTAAGAAGCTTTCAATCAGAAGGCAGAAAACAGCCTGCAGATACTATGTCCTAGGAGAGAAAAGATAGGCAAAGGAAGGTAATTCCAAGGGGAATTTTTCGGTCTTCTCGATGGAAGGATAGGGTAGGGAGAATGGAGGTGGAATTGGACTAAATCTTCAAAGGATTCAGGGACTCGGAAGCAGAGGAGATGAGGAGAAACATTCTGGGAGGGAGGAACGTTGCCTGTACCAAGGCATCGGTTTGGCTGATGGACTGTTGTGAGAAAGGAACAGTGAGAAGATAAGCAAAGCTGATCATAGATTGTGTAGAGGGCAGAAAAATGTAAGAAGATTGAAAAGGAGGCAGGAGTCCAGTTGTGAAGAGTTTTACACGTCAAAAGTCTTTATATTTGATTTTGTAAGTAAGAGGGAGTTATTAAAGTTGCTTGAGCAGGGGAGAGGATGTGGTCAGGAAATTACAGGCTTGAGAAGTTTACTCAATTTATGAAAATTTGACTGAGGATGATTGGAGATGGGACAACCAGGAGCTAATAATTCATGAAAACCTCTCCAGGAGAGAGCGTGCAGAAGCAGGTATAGCAGCACCAGTACTGAAGAGATATCCAGAAGGATGAGCACTGAGAAAGGGCCAGAAGGAGTGTGGCAAGTTAGAGATCACTGCCTAGATTAGAAAGAGCCATTGCATTTGAATGATGAAGGTAGGAGCCAATTTGCTGAGAGTTTAGGAGAGGGAAAGAACAAGAAAAAGGGAAACAGTATAGGTAGACTTTCTTTTCGCTTAAGAAAATTTTCAAGCTAAAACAGAGAGAAGATTAGAGGAGAGAAGAAGGGAGAACAGGGGAGGAAGGCAAGAAGGGAGAAAGAATGAAGGGGAGGACAGAGGAGAAAGGAGAAAGAGGAGGAGAGGGTTTAAAGAGAAAGGAAAGCAGAGGGGAAAGGAAAGGAGGAAAAGACAGCTAACTACTCCATGATTCCTGGTCTTTGATGAACTTTAACCAGAATGCCATGCTATAAATTTACAAAGTTAAGATAATCAGTTGGGGCAGCATGGTGGTGCAGTAGCTAGAGCACCAGCCTTGAAGTCAGGAGAACCTGAGTTCAAATTTGACCTCAGACACTTAACACTTCCTAGCTGTGTGACCCTGGGCAAGTCACTTAACCCCAATTGCCTCAGCAAAAAAAAAAAAAAAAAATTACAACTTGGAAGGTAATTGCTATTATCATCCCCATTTTACAGCTGAGGAAACTGAGGAAGAGAGCAGTTAAATGACTTTCCCACAGTCACAGAACTAGTAAATATCACAGGTGTTCTCATCACTACACCACCAGTTCCCACTGAAGAGCTGAAAGACCACTTCTTTGTGCTGATTGTGTATCCATCAAAGAAACATAACCATGATTTGGTAAACTCAGAGCACCTGCCTTTACAAGCTAGTGTCCTCTGCAAATGATCAACACTGATTATCTTTTTTTTTTTTTTTTACAAGCATTCTTGATTGCAAATTATCATTAGATGTTCCTTAAATCTGAGCCTCCATCTAGGAGGTTCCATTTGCAGATACTACCCTTCATGCTTGTAGTGAACTCTGGCCTCGACTTTGGCTTTTGAAATTCTTACCCTTACAAGATTGTACTGCGGGATCACTTCCTACTTAAAAGTTTCTCAGCTCTCCATCCCCAGTCCTTCCAACTCTCTTGTTCTTCCTATTCAAATTCTTTGGCATTTACTTGTCTCCATATCTATTTATCCAGAGTCGCCAAGGTTAAAAGGGGGGAATCCTTGAGGATCACATTTGAACTCGGGTCCTCCTGACTTTAGGGCTGGTGCTCTATCCATTGTGCCACCTAGCTGCCCCAAGGACTAGTTCTGTATCCCCAGCGTTTAACACAGTGCCTGGCTCACAGTCCCCTTGAGGCCGCAGAGTGTTTCATATTATCCTTCTCACCTTCTGTGACTGGTTTATGTCTTGCATAGTTAATAATTGTCGAATTGAATCAGAACCTCTATCATCCATCAAGTTGGACTCGCCAAGGAGATCAGAACTTCTAGTCAGGCCAAAAGATTAGGTTTTCTGATTTAGAAGTGCTATACTTATTTCCTGTTAAATGAGAAAAAAGCCCTGGATCAAGGTTAGATGTGACTCTCTATAAAGTAGCTTAAGTAATTAGAGAAAAGGGTGATAGATGTTTGGAGGATGAGTTTTGGCTATGGGTATAAGTATATAATTATACATATATATATAATAGTAATACTATATAATAGTAATATATAATAGTAATACTATATAATAATTGTATAAATATATATATAATTAGTATAATAATTGTATAAATATATATATGTAATTAGTATAAGTATATATATATATTAGTATAACTATATATTTATAACTTATATATATAAGTGTATATATAGTATAATTATATATAATTAGTATGTACTAATATATTATATATAATATAATTATAATATATATTAGCATACATATTATAATTAGTATAAGTAAATAATTAGTATAAATATATATTTAGTATATAATTAGTGTAAGTAAATAATTAGTATAAATATATATTTAGTATATAATTAGTATAAATACATAATAATATAAATATATAATAATATAATATTAGTATAAGTAGGTTCTGGAATTCAGGGGGAATTTTGTCATAGGATAAGCTATGTGCGTATGAGTGTGTGCACATAGAAATAATAAAGTGAATTTAGGTTCCATGGTCAACATTAATTCAAGCTCTGGTATAAAACCAAGGCTAACAACCCAAGAAGCCAGGAAAGTCCTGGAGGTTATCAAGACAAAGAGAACTTCAGCTAATTGCAAAGTGCTGATGTCAGGTAATCATCAAATAAAATTTCATTTATTAAACACCTACTGAGTTCCAGGTACTGTGTGAGCTGTTGGGGATACACAAACAGTCCCTGTCTTCAAGGATTCCCCCAATTTAATGTTGGACACGTATACACATATTGTATTTAACTTATTCTTTAATTTAACATGTACTGGTCTAGCTACCATCTGGGGGAGAGGGTGGGGGGAAAGGGGAAAAATTGGAACAATAGGTTTTGCAATTGTCAATGCTGAAAAATTATCCATGCTATAATAAATTTTTTTTAGAAATTTAATGTTGGGGGCTCCAGGTAAACAAACAGAAAAGATACAAACTGAGTATTCAGATGGGAGGTGATGCCATAGGGGAAAGCAGCAAAGGATTAGTTGTTGCTGACCTTGAGCAGCCCTGATGTCATTGTGCCAGGCAGTCATTTTGGCTAAAAGAATGGTACTCCTTCTGGGATTGCTAAGGCAGATTGGGCTGTTCAGCTAGGATCCCGCTGGTACAATTGGTTATGGATACAACGTAATAGCACTGAGTACCCAGCACCATTGTGGGGGGATCAGATCAGATATCATTTAGAACACATACTGAACACATCAAGATTCAATAATGTATCTGTTGTCCAGGACTCTTTGGGCTTCAATAGCAATAGGGGGCCATACTCTTGGGTGTGTATGGAATTCACAACTGTACTTTTCCTTGTGTTTCTTGATATCAGTTAGTCCTTTTGGAAACGCTGGGATTTGGACATCTTCTGTTCTTGAGCCTCTTTAAAGTCCCCCCGACATCAGATGAGAATGTCACAGTGATAGACACTCTCTTCAATAAAGTTCCAGTCCGAGTCTTTGAGCCGAAGCAGAAGTCGTCTACCACGAGAAGAGCAGTGTTTTATATTCATGGTGGTGGCTGGACCACAGGAGATGCTAGTAAGTACTTTTCATAGAGAACTGAACCTTGGAGTGGATCTTTGACATAAATCAGGATATTTTGTAGTTAGGAGATAATAGAGCACAACAGAGAGGAGATTAGAGGAGAGAAGAAGGGAGAACAGGGGAGGAAGGCAAGAAGGGAGAGAGAGAATGAAGGGGAGGACAGAGGAGAAAGGAGAAAGAGGAGGAGAGGGTTTAAAGAGAAAGGAAAGCAGAGGGGATAGGAAAGGAGAAAAAGACACAGCTAACTACTCCATGATTCCTGGTCTTTGATGAACTTTAACCAGAATGCCATGCTATAAATTTACAAGGTAAAGATAATCAGTGGGGCAGCTTGGTGGTGCAGTGGCTAGAGCACCAGCCTTGAAGTCAGGAGAACCTGAGTTCAAATTTGACCTCAGACACTTAACACTTCCTAGCTGTGTGACCCTGGGCAAGTCACTTAATCCCAATTGCCTCAGCCAAAAAAAAAAAAAAAAAAAAAAAAAAAAGAAGATAATCAGTGTTGATCATTTGCAGAGGACACTAGCTTGTAAAGGCAGGTGCTCTGAATCTACCAAATCATAGTTATATTTCTTTGATGGATACACAATCAGCACAAAGAGGTGGTCTTTCAGCTCTTCAGTGGGAACTGGTGGTGTAGTGATGAGAACACCTGTGATATTTACTAGTTCTGTGACTGTGGGAAAGTCATTTAGCTTCTCTCTTCCTCAGTTTCTTCAGCTGTAAAATGGGGATGATAATAGCAATTACCTTTCAAGTTGTTGGGATCAATGAGATTTTTCTAAAGGGCTCAACATGATATCTGGCACATTATGGGTGTTGGAATAAACATCCACAAATGTTTATTCTCCTTCTTGTTCCCTCAGGATATATTTGAGATAACTGGTTTTTCTGGACTTGTGAATTTATCACTAGGGAATCCTTATTGTGGAAATGTAAATGTAAATCACCAACTCTTGTGAAATTTGTAACCAGAGAGAATGGCCTGGGACCTCTTAAGATTAAGTGAAACTAGATCTTCCGGACTCTAAGCCTTGCCCCCTTTCCAAAATGTAGCTGGTATGAGATACCTGCCCTGGTCCTGAGGGAGAGACTTTAGTTCAATATGGTCCTGCCATTTACTTTCCATGTGACCTTGGGCAGTCATTTTTTTTCTGAGCCTCAGTTTCTTTATTTGTAAAAGAAGGGATTGGACCTGATGGTCTCAGAGGACCTGTCCAGTTTCACAGAATTCTGGGATTGGAAACCATTCCCCTGAACAATGCTAAGAACCCCCCAGTGTGAGACAGAGCCAATATGGTGGAGTAAAGTCAGGGACTTGCCTGAGGTAATCTCCCAAATTTCTCCAAATACCTTTAAATAGTGACTAAAAAATTCTAGAAAAGCCAAATAAAAGTATAGAATAAAAGAATTTTTCTGGCCCAAGAGACCCGACAAGGCTGGCAGGAAAGATCAGTTGTACTGGGATGAGAGAGAAATCAATCCAGTGTGGACTATGCCAGGATAGATTGGGCCCCAGCAAACCAGGAGCAGGTTTGGCTGCACCTGAGTCAGTGGTGGTTTCCAGAGCTCTTAGCCCATAGATGGTAAGGGGATCAGACAATGAACCAGAAGATTTACAGGGGCACTTGGATCTGGGACGTAGTGCTGAATCTCAGTCCTGGTGCAAGGCAGAACTCTAGTGCAACAGTGCTTGGAGCTGCAGGGAAGCAGGGACCCTGGCCATAGTCCCAGGGTTGAAAAGAGAACTTGTGGTCACTCACAACCAGTGCAGAGTACAGAAGAGAAGTAAATCCCTCTCTCCTTAGAGCATGGAAGAGACAAAAACTTACAAAGAATCAAGTATGGAAACACTTGCACAAAATACCCTGAAGCTTGGGACAGTGCTCCCTCCACTTGGGAAGTGGAGCACCACCTTAGCATTGAGTTAAAAGTCAAGAAATAAGAAAACGAGCCCCAAACATAAAAATTTCTGACCATAAAAAGTTACTATGGTGACAAGAAAGATCAAAACACACACTCAGAAATAACAAAGTCTGCATTCCCTCATTCAAAGGTGCCAAGAAAAAAATCTAAATTGGTTTGGGGCCTTGAGTTCAAAAAGGATTTTAAAAATCAAGTAAGAGAGGTAGAGGAAAAATTGGCAAGAGAAATGAAAATGGTCAAGAAAATCATGAAAGAAGAACCAGCAGCTTGGTTTATTCTCAAGGTCAAAAAATCTAGGATTATGATCAAGAATCACTTCCCAGTAAAACTGTATAATCTTTCAGAGAGAAAATAGACATTCAATGAAACGTATTCCTGATGAAAAAAATCACAGCTGAATAGAAAATTCAACTTTCAAATACAAGATGAAAAAGAAACTATAAGAATGAAAGAGAAATCATAAGGGATTTAATAGGGGTAAACTTTATATTCCTACATGGAGAAAATGACATTTACAACTCTCAAAACTTTTTCATCATTAAGACAGTTAGAAGGCGTACACATAGAAAGCAAAGGTTTAAATTGAATATCTAAATACATAAAATTAAGGAATGAAAAAAGAAGAATGCACTAGGAGAAGGGGAAGGAGAGAAGTAGAAAAGGATAAATTACCTGACATCAAAAAGGCCTGAAAGAGATTTTGTAGTGGAGAGGAAATTGGGGGAAGTTGGCAGGTAAACAGATGAAACGTATTCTCATTGGAATTGATGCAAAGAGGGAATAATATAAACACTCATTTGGCTGTAGAAATCTACCTTATCATATTGGGAAGTAGGAAAGGAAGGGGATAAGAAAAGGGGGATAACATGAGGGAGGGCAATTTGCGAGAGGCAAAAGTCAGAATCAAAACAGTTTTGAGAATGGACAAGATATAAGGAGAGAATAGGATAAATATGGGGGAATAGAATAGCTGGTAATCATTGTGGGGAAAATTACAGTGAGTTTTTTTGATAGATTTTCTTTTCTCAAACAGAAAATTCAGTTGAATTTATAGAAATAGAAGCCATTCCTCAATTGATGATCATATAGTCAAAAGATAAGAAAAGGCAGTGTTCAGACAAAGTTGTTGGAAGGGCTATGGGAAAATTAAAATCCTGATGCATACTGATTCTACCTTTCTGGAGAGCAATTTGGAATTAGGCTTTCAAGCTATAAAAGCATGCATTTATTGTGACAAGCAATACCACTATTATAAGATAAAAGAGATGAAGAATAACCCCCCCAAAAAAATCTATGTGCACAAAAATATTTATAGTACTTCTTTTAGTGGTGGCAAAGAACTGGAAATTGAGAAGATGTTCATTTCTGGAGTGGCTGAACAAATTGTTGCATATAATTGTGATGAAATATGACTATAACTTAAGAAATGATGAGCAGGATGCTCTCAGAAAAACCTGGAAAGATTTACATGAGCCAGAACATTTTACATTGTAACAGCAATATTGTATGATCTACTCTGAATAATTTAGCTTTCTCAGCAATACAATGAGCTAAGAAGGTCCTGCCTTATGACTCATAAAAAGTGCTGTTTTTTCTTCAGAGAAATATAGAGCCAAAACACAAATAAAAGATACTTTTTCTTTATTTTCCTTATTTTTATTTTTTCCTTCTTTTTATTTATTTTTTTTTTTTACAGAATGACTTACATGGAAACGTAATTTTGTATGATTACACATATATAACCTATGTCAAATGGTGCACCTTCTCAAAGAGAAGGGAAGGGAGGGAGAGAATTTGGAACTCAAAATTTGAAAAGGGGAAGAATGTAAACATTGTTTTTGTATGTAATTGGGAAAAATAAAATATTAATTATCCTTTTAAAAAAAAAGAACACACCACCAGATATTTGAAAAACTCTCCCACAGAGATTGGGTTAGCCTTGTTCCATTCATCCCCAAAGGGCCCAACTAGGAGTGGTGGGCGAAAAGGGCAAAGAAGAAAATGTAGGCCTATTGTCAGGATTAAATTTTATAACAACCAGAACACTCTAAAAATGGAAGGGGCTGCCTGGAGAAGCTCTGGGTTCCCCCTTAAGGTTTCCAATGAGAGGCTAGAAGACCTTTTCTTGGCTATGTCAGACTGGGGGTTCTTTTCAGAGTTGGGTTGGCCAAAATGGCTGCCAGAGTCCCATCCAACTTGAATACTGATATTCTATTTTCCCCAAAGTCATTTCTAATCACAATCTTAGAAATTTCAGAGGCACATACAATTCTCTTCAAAAGAAGATGCAAAATGATCTTAATTTTGGGTAAAGATTTCATTCAGAAAACTTCCCTCTTCCATGACCTTTTTGTTGTTATAGTTGTTGTTATAAGGCTAAAAGCTTCTTAGAAGGGAAAGATTGATTTGAAGCCTTTTTCAAATGTCCCAGGTACTTCTGGAGGGGAGGAGATCAATATTAGCTTGGCCTTCTCCTAAACCAGAATCCCATTAACTCTGCTTCACTGAGGTTTCATATCAGAGTGGCCTGTGAAGCAAACAAACATTATTGTCTGTGAAGAGAAAATAATGTGCTCCATGTCTTCTGTGTCACAGAGGGCTGATCATTTTTGCTTGCATTCATCTCCTCCTATAGCTCTTTGTAATCCTGCTCCAAATTCAAAAATTCTCCTCCATCAGCTCCATAGCTTGAAAATTTCTGGCAAACCTTCTGAGCTGTGGAAAGGGCTTTCTTAATGCACACATATGGGGAGAGCCTGCTCCTTTTGATTGATGTAGCTCATTTTTCTCTCAAGAAAGATCAATACAGCAATTCACTCTGTAGTGATTTCTGAGTACTGAGAAATAGCTGAAGGATTTCTTTGAGAGAAGCGAGCAACTTTCCCTGTCAATTCTAATTGACTTAATTTGATTTCTTGTGTTTTAGCTTGGCTTCCATATGATGAATGGACAAGAAAGATGGCGAACAAACTCGATGCTGTCGTCATATCAACTAAGTAAGAATGATTTGGGTTTTACAATAGATTTATTAGACAAGGGGTCTATCACCTTCCATTACTGTGCTTTATCTTTGCTACGTCTCAGCTGCTTCCAAGGCTTGATGTGTGAACAGGAGTCTGGCCTATGAGTTAGAAATACCTAGGTTTGAATAACCTATCTTGGGAAAGCCACTTAATGGCCACAGATGGGGTCAGATAGTTTATCAAATGCTCCTACAGAGAATCAATCAACCATTTTGAGAAAGGTCAGGCTAATGGGCCAAGGGCCACCAAGTGGCTAATTCCTTAATTATTCCTTAATTCAATCTAACTTAATTTTACTCAACATCTGCCAGCCCAGAGTATGGAAGGAATAAGAATAGAAACTGCTGGATATGCTTAGACCTTCTGCCACCATTCAAGGAAGAGGGGGAGGAGAAACTGGTAGAATATGTGTAGAGAGTAGGTACATTCCCTGAATTAGCCCAAATCTTTTTATCCACCATGACCTGACACTACAATGAATTGGAAGGTGATCTCTAAATATTTACTAGATAATTTCAATGAATTCCCAAGGTAAAAACTGGACAATTCCTTTCCATTCTCTGGAATTCAGTTTCCTCAACTCTAAAATAAGAAAATTGGGCTAGATGGGATTTCTAAGGCCTCTTCTAGTTCTTATGTTCTATCACAATCCAGAAGTTGATAGCTAGGTGAGAAAGTGGCACCTTAAACCTGCTGACATTTGGAATGTTTCTGAGACCCATGAGTGAAGTGATTATAAAAGTAGAAAAGGTTTAAGTAGCTCTCATGATGATTAAAGCAAATGAGATTAACCAAAAATGACAAAGGCAAACTTTAAAAAATGAAATCAACTTTTTTTTTCTAGTGGACAAGTCCTAGCAAAATAAATAATCCAATTATTTCATGTGTATAAGGGCATAATCAAGTTTACTTTCTTTTTATAATGTGTTTAATGATAAAACAAACCTGAATATTATTTATATAAGAAAATGTATATGGTGTAAAAATGATTTATTTGGAGCTTTTATAAAAAATTTTAAAAGAGCAAATCAATTAACTACTTGCCCCAACTCTCAGGGTTTATAATTTCAGTCAGAAAACTCTCTTTAGAGGAGCAGCTAAGTGGTGTAATGATTAGAGCACCAGTCCTGAAGTCATGAGGACCTGAGTTCAAATCTGGCCTCAGACACTTAACACTTTCTAGCTGTGTTACCCTGGGCAAGTCACTTAACCCCAATTGCCTCAGAAAAAAAAAAAGGAACTCTCTTTACCAAAACAGCCCAGGGTCCCAGCTAGAATGTATTAGAGATAGTCCTTGAACTCAGGCCTTTGGATTCCTCATTCTCTGCTGTTTTTCAGAAACTTTGGTAAAGCTATGGCAGGGTGTAATTATTTAAACTTAATACACAAATAAGCATCATCCCTCAATCAATTTATCATCCAGTATTATATGGAACGCTGGCCATAGACTCTGCTGCCAGAACAATAGGCAGAAATACAGAAGTAGAAAACATGATCATATTTACACAATTATGAGCCAATAACATAAATCAAAGTGATATTTAATTGTGTATTCTACCAAAGCCACAGGAATCAGAACCCATAGTGGCCTCTTACCCAGAGGGGGAAAAGAGATAACAAAGCTAAGGGAACAGTTATATGGGTCAGTAAGAAGGACAATCATTAAAAGTGGAAGAGTAATCCTGGAAGGACTATTCCCTCCAGCTGGTTTCAAAGCTAAATGTACCATCATCCTCCCGCTTGTTAAATCATGGCTATTCATCCTCCTGCATGCTCCATGTTCTGAGATGTTCTGATGGGTGATGAATGCAAAAATTCAGCTTTAAAAGACTATTTCAATATACATTATAAAAATGAAGTTCCTTCCCTCTTATATGAATGATTCAAAAGACCTTTTAAACCTCACAGATACCTCCTGTTGTTTTTAGTTTGAAAAAGAGAAAAAAAAAGAAAAAAGAAATCCCACATAGCGTATGCCTTTTACATTTAGAACTCATCTTATTCAATATTTTGTTTTTTTTTTTTTTCTTTACAAAAGCTATAGACTATCACCCCAGCATCACTTTCCAACTCAATTTGAAGATGTATATGACGCCTTAAGGTGGTTCTTGAGGAAGAAAGTTCTTTTAGAGTACGGCGTGGATCCCACCCGCATCTGTATTGCTGGAGACAGTGCTGGGGGAAATTTAGCTGCAGCTGTCACTCAGAAGGTATTAAATCAATATCTGTATTTTTTTATTTAGTGAACTTTTCAATGTCATGTTTGTGTCAAAAAAATTTAAATGAAAATGTACCTACTTATTATTTCCCCTTGAGAATGTGATAGGAATGATGAGATGGAGTGAATCTATTATTCTTTTTTAAATGTATCCCTTCCTCCTGTGAGATCTGCTTTTTTTTTTTCTTTCCAAAATATGGAAATGCTTTAAAGGGCAATGCTTCTGGAATGCTTTACTTATGCGGCATAATAGAAATGAGCTTTTAGTTCAGTGGCACATCCAATGGGATAATAAAGTCGTGAAATATTACTCCAGATCTTATTTAAAATAACGAGTTCCTACATATGAAGGGAAGGAGACTATCCAAGAAGGAACTCAAAAAGAAAAATATTCTAAGGAGGTGGGAAGGAATCGTAATCAAGGCCAGATGGTTAGTAAGTAGGCATGGCGGAGAAGAATGGAAACATAGTGAACCCTAAGCAATGGGCATTTTAAGGAATTATATGGAAAAAAAATGAGGATTCAGAAGCTGCTACAAAATGAGGGGAAACTATTATGGACCCCAAGCATAGGAGATATTGTGGTGGGGGAGTCATAGGTCCTTGGTTCAAACTGAACTCTCATTATCTGTGTGACTTTCATGAATCACGTTAATATCCTGGGTCTCAGTTTTCTCATATCTATTTCTCATATCTATTTTCTATGTTTATATTTAATGAATTTATGGATTAATTTTTAAAGATAGACTCAAGATTGGAATATTACAACGTAAATAAATAATTTATGAGTTATGCTTCCTTACATGTTCAGGGATAGAGACTCCCTCCACCCCCTTCTCATTGAATTCTACTTATGTGACCCACACTTTTTCCTATATCAGAGTTCTTTGCCTCCTTAGTTGCCTCATAATAGTGTTGATGGATTCTTATGTGAACTTAGCTCAGATTACCTCATTTCATGATGAGGTAATTCTTTGCTTTGGATGTGAAATCCATGTCACAAGAGATCTGTGCTGACCCAGCACATTGTCCTTGAGGAGAACTCCTTAAACTTGGCCAGATTACACACAGGAGTTTAGATAGAAAGAGATAGAAAGATAAGAGAAACCAAAAGATAGACAAAGACAGAAATGGGCACTTCCCCATAATCCTGTGCGATTGTACCCAGTAGTAAAAATATCTAGCCAGTAGATAGAGACAGAAAGATAAGAGAAACTAAAAGATAAGCAAAGAGATGGACACTTCCCCCAAATCTTGTGTGGGATTGTACCCAGTAGAAACAATATCTACCCAGTAGATAGACAGAAAGAGACAGAAAGATAAGAGAAACCAAAAGATAGACAAAGACAGAGATGGGCACTTTCCCACAATCCTGTGTGAGATTGTACCCAGTAGTGATGAGCAAAAGTGACAGACTGGGCTCTTTTTAGCAATTCAGTGATTTAGGACACTTCCCATTGACTTGCGATGGAAAGTGCCATCCACATTTAGAGAGAACTAAAAAGACTGAATATGGATCAAAGCCTATTATTTGCACTTTTTAATTTTTTTTTCCTTTTTCATTGTTTTCTCTCTTTTGGTCTGATTATTTTTGGATATTTTTGGAAATCTGTTTAAAAGGATTACACATATTAAACCTGAAAAAAGGAAATAAGGAAATACAAGTAGAACTTGAACTTGCCAACCTTAAAACACTGTATAAATCTCTGTAGTTATTGTTGTAGTGGTAGTTTTTATACTACCAGCACCTCCAGCCCAATAGTTCCTAAATAAAATCATAAACCTCTTCTCTATTTATCTGCTAACTTTCCTTTATCTCTGTTTCTGTGAATGTCCATCAACTCTGAAACTTCCAAGTCAGGGATAATTCTTTTATTCTCTTTCGTTCCATAACCCCCGGCCTCTATCCAAGCAATTGTCCAGTTCTGCTGATTCTGCCTCGGCATCTCTCCCATTCAGTCCCTTCTCCCTTAATTCACTACCATCACTGTAACTCAGTCTTTCATTGACTTCCATGTGGACTATTACTATACTTTCCCTCCTAATTTCTCTACTTTCAACGTCTCCTCTCTCCAATCTATTCTTCCTGTTCCTAACAAGCTTATTTCCTAATGTACCATAATCATGACTCATTCTCTTTTTCAGAGAGAACACTTGCCTGTTAAGGGGAAGAGAGAACTTTTGCCTATTGTACATTTAAAGATTTTCCAAAACAGGCTTATTCCAGCCAAGCCTCGGGCCTGTACATTGGAGAACTGTGCTAATCAAATTGCCTACGTTGCCCTTTGCTTATAATTGACCTTTGATTCTCCTGACTTTTTGATCCCTCTTCATTCTGCTTTGCTAATTCTTCATTTTGCTGCCATCTAATCAGGGTTCTGCAGGTAAATGTTTAATAAGCTCTCTGAAAGTACAGCTGGAATACTTTTAATTATAATCTGCATTATGAACATCCACCTGGACTTTCTTAAATCTAAACAAGCAACAAAACGCACATCCTGATTTGTAGGGTTTGCCAATTTCTGAGATGCAAATGCTCACTGAAAATTTAACAATCATCTAAGGTTTGAACTGACTCCAGTATGTCCCTACCTTTAACTATGATTGATCTTTAATACTTTGCTCTGCCCTTCTCTTCTCTCCTCCTCTCCCCTCCCTTTTTTCCTGCTCCCTTCCTCTTACCTTTCTCTTCACTTCTTTCTCTTTCCTGTGTTCATCTAATCCTACATCAATGGCCCCAAAATCTCTAGTCCAGTCCTAATCTCTCTCTAGAATCCCAGATCTGTTTTTTCCCAGTGCCTTCTCCAATTCTATTCTATAACCTGAGTCAACTCTGGCACTTTGACCATGTTGACTTCTCACAGTTATTATGTCTTGTCAATTCTACTTCCATAGCATGTCATCCCCTTTTCTCCATGTCTATATACCCCCACCCTGACTTAGGCTCTCATCACTTCTTATTACTGTCATAGATTTCTTTCTTTTTTTTAAATAATAGTTTTTATTTACCAGATATAGGCATGGGTAATTTTACAACGTTGACAATGGCCAAACCTTTTGTTCTAATTTTTCCCCTCTTCCCCCCTGCCCCACCATGGCAGGTTGACCAATACATTTAAAATATCTCAAAGTATAAATTAAATACAATATATGAATAAATGTCATAGATTTCTAATGAGTTGCTCTTCTTTCAGTTCATTCCCCTCACAAATTATCTTCTAAATTATCTTCTATTATCTTCTAAATTATCTTCTAAAGACCCACATTGGACAGACACTTCTCTGCTCAAAATCATTGATTGGTTCCCTTGGACTTTTAGGACAAACTAGTTCCACTTGATCTTTAATGCTTTCTGACTTCTTTCCCGTTATCTTGCTTCAATCCCAAATACACTGAGCTCACTGCTCTCCTCCAGAGATCTCCATTTCTATGTAGTGATTCAGATCCTTCCCAGAGTGTAGAATATACTCCCTCCTCACTATTAGCTGATTACTTCCCTTATCTTCCTTCTTAATTAAGTTTTCCATGAAGCCTTCTCTAATTTCTGTATTTCCTAGAGGTTTTTCACTGTGTAGATCACTTTATAATTAACTTAGTTGTTATTATTATATATTCTCTTCTTCCTCCAAGGAAAAATGTAGTCTTAGTGAGGCAGAGATGGGACTTGAAATAAATTTTGGATTTTTCTGCCATTCAGGGACTCTAACCTTGAACAAATCACTTTGTTTTCTGAATCTCAGTTTTCTCATCTATGAAAATGAAAGACTGGATTAGCAGATATTTAAAATCTCCTCCAGCCAAATTGTCGAAATTACGATTAGCTCTGAAACTTTTTCCAATTTTTAATCCCATGTCCTTATGACTCAAGCTCAGAACATCTCATTCCAAATCCAGGAATCTCTTCACTTTACCCCACTAGCACTCTCTAGAGAATATGTGCTTGGTGCATGTAAGCCATTCAGGACAAATTCAGTGTAAAAGAAAAAGAGAGGACAAGAAAATCGATTACTGAATTCCTTTCCAGTGAGCTTTAGTGACCAGGGAAGAGAATGAGAACAAATTTTAACTAAATGAAAGGAGGCAGATAATCTAGTAGAGGGAATGTGATCCTTTTATAGGACTCTTTCCCTCTGGTGACAACTGGAAGATTTGTTCTAAACATTCACTGTTGTGATTAATAGCAGAGTGGTGACTGGAGACTATTAAGGAAACAAGATAAAATCAGATCCCAAAACAAATCTTGTACTCTCTTAGTTCCCAATCTTTGTGACTCTTGGCAAGTCTCTCAAACAATCTGTTTGCTTCCTCATTTGTAAATGGAGAATATAAGGTCCCTTCATTCTGCCACCCTTCTTTACAGCACTCATCCCCTCTCCTCCTCCTAGTTCTTGGGTCAAATAAATTAAATAAACTCTAGCATAGCTTTTAGAAAGAACTATCAGTTGGCTCCCTTAAAGTTCTACTTATCACTGCTGTCACTTTTTATTTTCTTTTATAAGAAAGATGTAAGCTATTTTCTTTTCCCCCTATTACAAACCTCAAATCAAAACACATTTTCACATTGGCCAAAAAAAAATCATCTCTCATCATCAGAATCTTGGTTTTTTTGCTGATAAATTTAGCATACTAGCATTCCATTATATTTATTTGAAATGGTCTATTTGAATTTTTGAGGAGTTGGGCAAGATTTTATATCTCTTGTGCCAAACTATTAGCGTCTTTCCCAATTCTTTCTTCATTGCTCGCATTTCTTTTCCAATTTTCAAGAAATTTTTTCATCTATTTTTTTAAAATCTGTTTTATCTTACTAATTGTGTTTTTGTCTGAGACTTTGCTTGTAGATGTTTTGGGTCGTTCCTCATTTGTCTCTGAGTATCTTTGCCACCATTAACATTCTTTTCACTTCTTGACTCCCAGACATGATGTCAGGGCTTTGGTCTGCAGCATATTTGAACCAATAGCTGGGCTGCCTGCTGCTCCTGCTTTCTTGGGATATTGAATGTTCTACATTTGTAGGATCTCAGAGGCAAGCTAGAAACTTGCAAGCTTTCAGTCTTCCCCAAGTGGTCATTCAGGGTATAGGTCTGAGTTCTTCGATCTGGGTTTGGGTCTGAGCATGAGTAGATGCAACTGCTGGACCCTACCCTGCCAACCCTCTGGAAAGCACCATTGTCTCAGAGTGGCAGAATTGTAGGCTCCCAACTCCATTATTCCTCTCCACACTGCATTAAATTTTGGAAGTCAGGCCTTGCTTTGCTCCTGCGGACTGAGCCATGCGGTTTCCCTGCCTCAACTGCCATTATTGCTGGTTTCTGAACTTCCTCCTTTTTTGATACATAAGCTAATGATCTCTTGCCTGGGAATGCCATGCCTGTGGGCAGATTACCCTGCTTAGTCTATTCTCAATCTTCAACCTAGGACCAGGGAGTGGGTGACAAAGTTGCCAGTCCCCATCTGTCCTAGTTGCCAGGCCCCAGAATGGGCCTACTGGTGGTCTGGTCTGGGTCCAGAACCACCTCTTGCCCTGGCACACAGTCTCTCTCTGGGCACTGGAGTGCTTAGAAATAAACATAATCCTGGCTTGAGCCCATCCCACTGGCAACAGATCTTTATGGCAGTCTCCCTTTGCTGACTTGGACTAGACAAATTACTCATTGTGTTGTTTTTTTTTTTTTTTTTTTTCTGGATTTCACCATTAGTATTCGGGCTGGTGCATTGGGTTTCTAACTTTGGAAATTCCTCTTCAGGCTAGTGTGTTTTTTAGAACAATTTGGAGAAAACTGTAAAAGACAGGTCTCTACACTCCACCATTTTGGTTCTTTCCAAAGAAAAAGTTCTCCTCTTCATCCACTGTACTTCTATCTGCTTTGTCTTTTCTTATTAGAATGCAAACTTCTTGACCTCAGGATTATTATTATTATTATTATTATTTTATTTCCAAATTCTGTACTTTTGCATCTTTTTTTTTTTTTTTTTTTTTTTTTTTTTTTTTTTTTTTTTTTTGGTCTCTGGGTAAACAGAGCTCCTAATTTTTAAGGAACAATTACAAATTGATTTCCACCACAGTAGGATAATCCATAGCTTCATCAACAGTATATCAATGAGGGACAGCTAGGTGGCGCAGTGGATAGAGCACCAACCTTGAATTCAGGAGGATCAGAATTCAAATCTTATCTTCAGACACTTAACACTTCCTAGCTGTGCGACCCTGGGCAAGTCACTTAACCCCAGCCTCAGGAGGGAAAATAAATAAATAAATAAATAAATAAACAGTATATCAATGTACTTGTTTTCATGCTGTCCATCCAACATTTGTCATGCTCCTTGTCAACTTTGCTAATCTGATGGATATTAGATGGAACCTCACAACGGTTTAATTCACATTTATTAGTGATTTGAAATATTTTTATTTGGTTACATACATATATACATACATACATATGTGTGTATGTGTGTGTGTGTGTGTGTGTTGGCTTTCTTCCTTTGGAAACTCCTTATTTATTGGAGAATGTCCCTTAGTCTTATAAATTTGAATCATATCCTTTTATATCTTGGAAATAAGATCTTTATCAGACATATCAGATGCAAATAATTTTTGCTCAAATAACTGATCCACATGGAGTATCTTTTTTTTTTTTTTATATATGTATCCCTAATACATAATCCCCAACAGTGTTTGGCACATAGTAAATAAATATTGAATGAATTCTCTGTCATTCTCTCATTCATTCATACAAATAGCCAGTAATTGATTCTTGAATATTTCCACCTCTCCTATCAAGCAAAAAAAAGGTGGAAGAAAATCCTAAATTTTTAAGTTATCCTATTTATCCTCTAGATTCTTTATGCTTTCAACCAGATATGGCTTGTCTTAAATGAAAATAAATTTAGATTTCTTTTGAAAGGGTATTTTGATATTATGAAATTAATTGATGTGATATCCAAAATATGGCCTTAAAATGCTAGAGGCATTTTAAGAATAGACTAAGCGGGACATGCACACAGGCATGGCATTCCCGGGCCTGGATTGTGTATGAAAAAAGGAGGAAGTTCAGAAGCCAGCAATAATGGCAGTTGAGGCAGGAAGGCAACATGACAGTGGTTCACAAGTCAACCAGGCAATTTTGTCAGATAGGTAACTCAATTCATTTCACAATCATTCACTGGGTGCTTGCAAGGTATACTAGGCTTGCTAGGGCTATAAAGACAAATGTTTGTAAAGGCTCTGATATGAAGAGCTTATACCCAACACAGAGAAAGAAATGAGAATCCCACAGTAAGTACAAAAGGCACACAAAATGATCTAAAAGAAGATACTTATTAGGGAGAGTACCTCTAGCAATATCTTGAAGGAAGCTACAATTCCCAAGAAATAAAGGTGAAACAAAGTGTCTTGAAGACATCCTCTATAAGACGGTGGGGAACATCTATGTCAAGGCTGGCAGTAAAAGATAGAATATTCTAACCATGAACAACTTGTTTTCTCTTTGAAGGTTTTAGTGTTTCTGTTAATTGATAGTATTATACTAGATGATTTCCAAGATCTCATCCAGCTATGAATTCTAATTAAGCAAAATATCTTCTTTGTTTTTCAGCTTCTAGATGATCCAGATGTCAAAATAAAAATCAAGATTCAGTCTTTAATTTATCCTGCTCTTCAAGCTCTTGATATGGATTTACCATCGTATCGAGAAAATGGTGATATGCCCATCCTGAAAAAAGATGAAATGGTTGTGTTTTGGAGTAAATATTTTACCTCAGACAAGGCCCTAAAGGAAGCCATGCTTGCCAACCAACATGTGCCTGTGGAATCAAGCCATCTCTTCAAGTTTGTTAACTGGAGTACTCTGCTTCCTGAGAGGTTTAAAAAAGGACATCTTTACTCCAATCCTGTTCATGGACACTCTGATCTCAAAAAAAACTACCCTGGATTTCTAGATGTCAGAGCATCCCCCCTACTAGCTGATGACTCTAAGTTACAAGGTCTACCTTTGACCCATATCCTCACCTGTCAGTATGATGTCTTGAGAGATGATGGGCTCATGTACCTCTCCCGCCTTAAGGCTGCAGGGGTCCAGGTGGTCCATGAACATGTGGAAGATGGCTTCCATGGCATCCTGCTATTCAGTAACTCACTAATGAATTTTAGAGCAGGCCATAGGGTAGCCAACAAGTATCTGAAGTGGCTGGAGGAGAATCTCTAAGGATAATCCAGCTGTTCCTTTCCACCTTGAGTCAGTTCCTTCTGTGTGTAGGTCACAAGTTTGGCTGCTGGCAGGGGTGGCATAGATTGAGAATAGGGGTTAGGAACTGGACTAAGACATGGTTCGATCAGCCCCAGAGATAAGATTTGCACTCAAATAGCTGCACTTCAAAACAAAAGAGAGAAAACTTTCAGACTGATGTATTGCCAAGTCAACCGTTCTAAGTATTTAAGAGAAGTTCAAAGCAGATGAGATGGGGGGCCAAGAATGATCAGTGAAGCTCCTCTGTCTACCTGCTCTACAATTCCAATGGCATACTGCACAAGCTAACCAAGATGTCCAAAGAAGAAAATGTAAATGGATTCTGCCGACCTTAAAATGCTATAAACGTCAGTGGTTATTGTTGTAATGGTGGTTTTTATTATTTCAGTACCTCCAACCCAACAGGTCCCACACTGGAATGACCATCTTCTCCTTTGTAAAAGTCTGCCCAACCTTCCATCATCCCTGTCTTTGTGGATCAGCTTCAAAACTTTCAAGTCAGGTTTGACTCTTTCTTCTCTTTCTCTTTCATCCCCTAAATCCCCAACCCCCACTCAAGTAGCTGCCCAGTTCTGCTGATTCAGCCTCTTCTGTATCTCTCACACTGGTATATTTGGGTTCATTGCTGGGGTTAGAGCAAAGATGAAGGTTGGGGATCCACATGGAATCTTTGGAAACGCTAGGAGAAACATGAACTTTGTTACTATGTGGCACTATAAGCAAGTCAAAAAAAAATATATATATATACATACATACTATGTGACAATTTAGACAGAGGTTTGACCCCATACGTCCAAAGAAATTTACCCAGCTGGAGAAGGAAAAAAAATCTTAATGGGAATGTTTGCTCAGGGTGGAGGGGGCATGTCTGAGTGGGAATATTTTATATCCTTAAAATGGACTTGGTTGAGGACATGTAATCAAGACCAGATGTGGGAGGGGGCATTCATAAACAGAGCCAGATGTGGCAGGGAAATTCGCCAGATTATTTATGGATACCAGATTTAATGTGAAGATTTTCAGAGGCTCCAGGAATGGGTGGGGCCAATCCATTGGCAATCTTATCCAGTCAGGAGCTGGGATCGTTAAACTGTTTGACATAGGGTTGGAATGAATCCTCTTTTTTAGGGTCTGAAAAGTATATCCTATCTATCATGGCTTATATGTTTATGTACTTTATGACTACTTAGTCTAAGTGCCCCAACTATTAAAAAACAACAACACACAATTATCTTATACATCCAGCTCCTCAACCTTTTTTTCATTACTATCATTGACCCAGTACTTTTTAAAGTTACCTTGGACTATTATATTTTCTCCTCTAATCTCTCCATCTCCACTTTCTATTCTTTCTAATGGTCAATAATAGTTCACAAATATTTATTAACTTCTTATTCTGATATGGACCCTGTGCTAAACACTGAAGATACAAATGAGGAAAAAGAAAATCTCTATCCTCAAGGAGTTTACAGTATAATAGAGGAAGATCACACTCAGAAGGAAACCAAAAAAATTTGAAGGGGAAGAGAAGAGAAAATGGAAGGGTCAAAGGAGTAAAAAAATGAGTGCTGCTGTGTGGAAAATGAGATGGTTGAGCATTCATCTTTATTATCACCAGCACCTTCAGCTCATCAGGTCCCAAGTTAAAATCATTATCCTCTCGTCTAAACTCTTTCCTCCATCATCGTCTTCAAGGCTGCCAACTTAGTATTCATCCATGGCAAGCCAATTTTCATAAAGTTCCTAAATAATGATGTTACTATATTTTTCCTCAAAGGCATAATTCTGTTGCTCTTTCCTCCATGAAACTTTCCTTGATATTTAGCCAAAACCATCACTCTTTCCTCACGTTACCTTTTAGCGTGTTGTCCAGATCAGAGACATCAACCTCATAAACCAGATTAAAACATATTGGGAAGTGTTTAACAAAATAAATAAAAAATATTGTGCAACATATATAATATTAAACTTGTGGTTTTGCAGGAATCTGTTTCTGTTTGAATTTCACATCACTGGTCTAAATCTTTCCATTACCCTTTTGACATTCTACTGGGTATCATTCATTTGAGGTACATGCTTCATTTCTCTTATTTGATGCTAAAGTTTTTGTTTTTGTTTTTGTTTTTTTCTGCACAGTCTATTTTATATCAAATTTGTATTCTAATTCCCAACACATAAGGATAGGAAGTAGACTGGTTATGTTACTGGTGTAAGGAAGTCACCAGTATGGAAACTCACTCTGTAAATGCTCACTATATTTAATTAAAGGAGTAATTATTTCAGATTAGTGGGTCAATGACAAGTCACATAACCTTGTAGTGTCCCTAGGCAATTCTCTAAGACTTAAAATAACTGGAGAGTTGTTGATCTATAATAGTAAAAGAAATGAAATCATAGGTGTGGGGGGAGAGGAGAGAGAGAGAGAGAGAGAGAGAGAGAGAGAGAGAGAGAGAGAGAGAGAGAGAGAGAGAGAGAGAGTGAGAGTGAGTGAGTGTGAGTAGAAGAGGAGGAGGAGAAGAGGAAAAAAAGGAAGAAAGAAGGAGGAGGAAGAGGAGAAAAAGATACAAGAAAAATTAAAAGGGAGAAAATCCACAAAAGAAAAAGGAGACAGGAAAGGAAAGAGAAGAGGATAGAGAATAAGACATAGAGAAAAGATAGGGCAAGGAGAGGAAGAGAAAAGAATAAAAAGAAAAGGAAAGCAACAAAGGAAAAGGCAGGAGTTATGAAAGAAAGAGTAAAGAGGAAGAAAGTGAGAGAAATAAAGACAGTCATAGAAAGAGAGCAAAGAACAAAAAGATGAGGAAAAGGGAGGGAGGGAAAGAAAAGAAAATTAAAGGGGGAGAGAGAGAGAGAAAGGAAGACAGAGACAGAGAAGGAGGGAGGGAGAGAGAGAGAGTTCATTAATTCCCAGGAGATAAATTCTGATTGAACAGAGAAGGGGACATAGCAACTCATGAAGACATCTCTGCATCTCGAGGTATTGATCTGTTGGAGTACCCAGAGTACCTAGGTCAGTGAAATCATGAATCTTTTGAAATTTTGAAGTTACTTGAAGAGGAACAGCTCATGTATATACCATGGAGACTGTATTTAAAAGATGTGCAATTTTTATTTTTATTTTTTTTGTGGGGATGGCACTTTCTTAAAAAAATTGAAACGGACTTCCTTAGCCAAATGTTTCTCTATCTCACTCTATCACTCAAAAGTATAGGGGAATTCCCAGTTGATCTGACTTATTTTTTATTTATTTGTTTATTTATTTTACCATAGAGACACTTTACATATTACACAAGTCTGACAGAGAATTTTACTGGCTAAGGAAAAAAAAAAACAAAACAAACCTTTATTTCATGGTACATTATAGTTCCATTTAATCTTTCTAAGACTTAAAGAGAATGAAGAGGTTTCCTGATGTAGAATATATGCATGAGTGATTGAAACTAGGGTGAATTAAATCTAAAAAGGGGTGGGGAAAGGCAATAAAGAACATAAGGGCATAGTACTGGTGGCTGCTATCCTTTGTTCTTTTTTTAAAAAAATTATTAAATTAATTTAATTTAATTTAATTATTAATTTAATCAAATAAGTATTTTTGTGATAGTCAGTTTCCAGACAGCAGAAAGCATGAATGCTAAAGGAAAGCTTGCTCATACATTTTGCATTAAGACATCTCCACAAGAGTGGAACCATCCTCAGTAATATCATCCTGTTGAATTGTAAAGCAGGTATTGGATTGTTATTAGTCTTTTTTTTTATTATTATTATTAGAGCTTTTTAATTACAAGATGGGTAATTTTTCAGCATTGATTTTGCAAAACCTTCTGTTCCAACTTTTCCCCTCCTTCCCCCATCCCCTCCCCCAGATCTGTCTTTTATTCTTGAAGGGGACCAAAATGGCATCATTATGTGAATTCTATTGCAGTGTGTCTGTGGGTGATCAGACCCCAGTTTGGGCACAGGTAATTCATGTGAACATTTGGGTAGTGTCTCTAAATCTGCCCGTCTCGCCTTGCTTTTGAGCTAATGTTGTAGTGCCGAGTGAAGTGGTATCAAATGCCAAGTGATCTGCCTAGAGCATTTGTTTTCTCTTCTTTTTATCACTGAGTTCAGCCAGCTGTGAGATCTGGTTTTTCCCCACCCCATTCCTCCTCTATTGGCTCCACCAGTCTGAGCAACTTGTTCTTTCCTGAGCTTCTGAAACTCTATAGCTCCTGATTTTAAAGCCCTTCATTCTCAGTGTGAAGTTTTCATGAACTTTGTGCGCCCTTGGTCCGTAGAGCCCATACTTAACCCATCAGTGCCTTGCTCAGAGTAGATTTCTACTAGCTGATTAAATGGGCAGTATGCCTGCCCCCCTTCCCCCTGTGTCAGAATCCCTGTTTCCTCACTCTTGCACAATAGGCTATAGGTATTTGTGTAAAGCTTTAAGGTGTGAGAAGTATTTTCCATGAGTTATCTCATTTGATCCTCACATGGGTGGGAAGGAATGAAACCAAAGAAAAGATTAAATAGTAAATGGGAAAGAAAATGATCACGTGAGAAGCAGGAGGCAACAAGTATTTATTATTAAGTGCCCAGATGTGCCAGGTGCTGAGCATGAGAAATGTTGGGAGAAGAATGTTCTATTTCCACAGATGTTGTGACTTGGGGATAAGGAGAGGGAATTGGAGTCCAATCAGTGATCTAGCCTATCTTGGTCTGTAGAAATGTTTGTCACAAAAGGATTTACTGAAGGCTTGAAGTGTCTTATTGGGATATCTCCAACCAATTACCTCAAGTCAAGAAGCTAGGTAAACATAAAGTTACTGAGAAGGGGGCTCAGGGTCTAAAACTGGCTAAAACCAACTGGGATCAATGGTGGGATGCAAGTTTTTTGCAATTGCACTTGCTTAATAAACCTCATCCATAGTAGCTGACACATCACAATTAAAATTAGAACCTCGTTAACAGAATGTGGGATGAATGATCAGGGAGAGGGAACACAGTAAGGAATGTATGTAATGGGAGTGGAATTCTGAAAGATCTCTTCCAATGGAAATTCTGGGAAGGAGGAGGTGGGATTAGGGTGGGATTACAGGGTATAATGTGGATCCTAATACTGTGACATGTGTGGGTAAACTCCTATGGAGTTTTCATACCTGCTCCTGCAGGAGCTTATTAAAAGTTTAAACTGCTTTGATTATCCTGAATCTGTTCATTCACTGCACCCTTTTGGAGGCTCAGAGTATTATTTCTAACCTGTGTTAATTGTTTTTCAAACATCTTACCTCATCCTCACAACCAACCTGGGAGGTGGGTGCTATTGTTATTTCCATTTTACATTTGAGGAAACTGAGACAGAAAATAATTAAATGACTTTCCCAGGAACATATAGGTAATAAGTGTCTGTTTGAATTTGAAGTCAGATCTTCTTGACTGCAGGACTGGGTCTCTGTTTCCTATGCCCCCCCCCAAGTTTCCTTTTTTAAATTGAAGGAAAGATTACTTGGGACAAAACTAATGGTTTCATTGTAACATAATTATTTAGCTTACTTCTATTTATTAAATCCCTATGACATATAATATAAGTCTTCTAGTAGAAGGAACAAAAAATATCAGGGAAGGAGGTTGGTAGATGTTAGAATCTTATCATTTCAGTTTTTATTTATTCATTAATCCACCAAGAGTTCATCCATCATCTGCCAAGGACTGTTCTAGGTGCTCAGAATGAAAAAGTGAAAATGAGTCAATTCTTTCCCTTAAGGAGATTGTGGTCTGTTATGGTCAAGAAAGTATACAGTGACATACCTACAAAGCAAACCCAAAGTAATAGGGAATAGGGGTACATTAGAGGTAGGAAGGGACCATTTAATTAAACACTAAATAAGATAAATATTAATTTGTACTCTTGGCATATAATAGGGTTTCTTTTATCATCATTTGGCAGTGAGGAGAAGAAAAGGTCGATGACCAAAGTCATCCCAATTGGCATTTCTTGAGGCATGAGCAGTTAGGAGACTGTAAAGTCAAACGGAGTCAAGATTGGGAAGAGAAAAAGGTGAGATCACTTCATGAGTGCCAGCCCATGGATGGAGGATGGATTGGAGTGGGGAGATACTTGAGGTAGGCAGACCCATCCTCTCTCCCAGCAGACTCTTGCAACAGTCCAGGTGTGAGGGGATGATGATTTGCAAAAAAGTTGGTGACAATGTCAGAGGAGAAGAGGAGCTATATTGGAGAAATGTTGTAGAGGAGAAATTGAAAAGCCTTAGTGACAGCTTAGATGTGGGGGGTGAAAGAGAGTGAGAAGTTCAGAAAGACTTCTGGGTTGGGAACCTGACGGTCTGGCTTTAGAATGGTGTTGCCCTTGGCTGTAAAAAGGAAGTTGAGAGAGGAAAGAATTTAGAACTAGCAGGAGAAGGTTGGATGAAGAACCAGCAGAGGAGACTGAGAAGGTGTCATGAAGTCAAAGGAAAACGAGAGGAAAAAGAGGGGGGTCATACCAAAAACCTAGAGAGAAGAGAAGAGAAGGGAATAAACATAGCACTGTGTACGTGCTTTTAACAAATATCTCATTTGATCCTCAAAACTAACCAGCTGCTGTTATGGTCTCCCTTTTATAGCTGAAGAAAACATAACAAAAGTTAAATGCCTTCCTCAGTCACATACAGATAAGTGTCTAAAGCCACTTTTGAAATTAGGACTTCCTGATTCTATGTGCTCATGCTACCTGAGAAAAGAATATGATGATGACCAGCATCAAAGTTTGCAGAAGGTCAAGAAGAATGAGGAAATCAAAAAAGGTCAGTGGATTTGGCAATTAAGAGATCATTGCTAACTGCAGAAGATAGGTGACGTGATGAAGTTGGAAGGAGGATTTTAAGGAATTAAGAATTAGTGAGAAGGGGCAGGTAGTTTGTATAGGGGATAGAGCACCAGCCCTGAAATCAGGAAGATTGAGTTCAAATATGGTCTCAGATATTTAACACTTCCTGGCTGTGTGACTCTGGGCAAGTCACTTTGCCCCAATTACCTCAGGAAAAAAAAAAAGAATTAATGAGAAGACAGAAAGTGGAAGCACCTAGTGGAGATAAAAGAATAAATCTTCTAAAGAATTTATTCACAAAAGAGAGAAGAAATGTAATATTATAGTTAGAAGGAATGGAAAATCTACAAGAGTCCTTTCTTTATCTATCTCAGAACTAGAATTTTTTTTTTCCTTCCTGATCCTGCCTCAAGTAACTAGTATTTAATTTAGTCAGTGGACAAGTCCAAGGGTATATTGCATTGTTTACTTTTTTTCAGTGAATAATATAATGTTAAAGATGTCCCTCTCTCAGATTTGGACAAATCTAACTAAAGAGAAACAAAAAGGTAAAATACAGAATTGAAAGAAAGAATTTCTGATGAAAATAAAATCAACAATTTTATGACTACTGAGAAATGAGGTTGCTAAAGTCATCACCAAATTGAACATTTATAAAAATTAACTGCATATTAAGACATAGAGACAATGTAAAAAATACAGAAGTAGCAGTACAATAAATAAACCAACAAATAAATAAAATACACCCACCATACAAAAAAAAATTACACTCAATTCAGGGAATACAAATGAAAGATACAGACTCAAATGGGGATTTAGTAATAAATTATAAATCACAAATGGGTAAAAGAATAAATCATAGAAACAATGCATAATTATGTCGAGTATGATGACAATGATGAAACAACATTTCAAAATTTCTGGGAAACAGCTATAGCAATAGTAGTTAGAGAAGGAAAATGCTAAAAACACGTAATAGTAAAAATAGAAAAGCTGAGTATTACTGAACTGAATACAAAGTTTAAAAATTAGAAACTCAACAAATAAACATGCTCAAAACAATCAGAAAATAGAGATCTTTTCAGATTTCATCTGAAAAATCAGAGAAAAAAATAGATATTGGAAACAAAAAATGTTTAGGAATGATAAAATCTTTGAAATGACTAAGAAAAATATTTTTTTCATTAACCTGATTATAAAGAAGGCAGAAAACAAAAACAAGTAGCAAATAACAAAACTTTAAAAAATTTTTTTTAAAAGAATTATCAAGAAAAATAGCAATAAGTAGCACTGTTGGGGGAAAAAACGAAAAGCAAAAGCAAGAGAATCCTGGTCCAAAAAGAGTTTACGTTCTAATGAAGGAAAACAATGTGCCAAAGGATATTGAAAAGTTAGTAACGGTTTGGAAAAACATTGTGCCAAACATTAATGGGGAGGACTGGTAGAAAAAAAAGAAGTCCAAAGAGTCAGAAGCAGATCAAAGAGATGAAGAAATTTACCTGAACTAGGTACTTCCTTAAGATGAGGGTTCTGAGAGGAACTGATCAATTGGAAGCACTTACTATACAATTGATGAGGTTAGTCTTTCCTCTATTCTTGGTCAGGGAACCAAATGATGAGGTTAGTGGCAAGTTCAGGGTTCAGGGAACCAAATGAATAGGTTTGGCTCTCCTAGATTACCCAAGGATTCAGTGCAGGGAGGGAGTTGTGGGAACCCCTTCTAGAGGCGCAGAGGTCCTTTGTAAAGGAATTACAAACCCGAAAAGCTAGACTGGTAAAAGAAGTTTATGACAGGCATTGGGAAGTCATCCTTTCTATGCATGAATAGAAAGACTGAATTCTTTGGTGGCAAGGTCCCAACAGAGAAGTAAAGTTTCTAGCAGAGAAATCCCAACACAGAGGCAAAAAGTCTTATTAAGGAAATAGGTGAGGAAGATGAACAGAGGGTAAAGCTGAAAGAGAATATCATTTCAGCGGGCAGAGGTTGCTGCTATATCAGGGAGAAAGAGAGGTTCCTTGGCATGGCATATTAGGTCCTCTGCAAAGAGTGAGCCCAAAGTTGGCTCATTTTATAGCTAGAAGCTGGAGGTTGCTCTTGATGGGGGCTGGCTGCAGTTTGAGCTGGTATCAGAATAGAAAATCTTAGAATTGAATGAGTGTCTCTGGGCTAATTTCCAATTCAATAGGGTTAGAATCTCTAACTCAGCTAAGTAGGAGTGGTACTCAACCATCCCACCTAGATAACAGAATGCTTGATTCCCTGGGGCAGGTCTTTCCCAGAGGCAGGGTTCAAGGAGAATCTCTCCTTCAAGGAGCTTCTCAAATGCTTTACCTTATGGCTCACCCAGAAGTCAGAGAGAGAGAGAGTTTTGGGGCTCCCCTCATCACAATTACATACTAACTGACAATACACTAAACATAGAATTACCTTCAAAAATACAAAATACCCAAACTAATTGGAGACTAAAGACCTTAATTAAATTAATGTCATAAAAGGAAACTGAAGTAATTATAAATGAACCACCAAAGAAGAAACTCCTGGAGAATTAGCTGGAGGAAATTAGTGTTTATGGATGAACTTTGTAAGTAGAATAAAATAATATAATGGAATTAATTTACAATTTTATTGCTACGGCAATTAAACTGTCAAAGATTTACTTTACAGAGCTTGATACAATAGCATCTGAAGGAACAAAATATTCATACAATAAATGTTATCCACCTCCATCCATCTGTATATATATCCATCTACCAATTCTGACATATATATACATCTGTGTACCCATATAGGTACTTATTCTCTTCCCCAGATTCTATTCTATAATAGAATGTGAAGTCAGTCTATTGTTAATTCATCCATCCTGTCTCCAATCTAGACAGAATCTTTAAAGATAGTCCCAACAGCCTTTGAGACAACTTTGATGAGAACTTAGTTTTCCCAGACTTGTCTTATTACCATATTACTAGACTATCTTGATTGACATATCTTTAGGCAGGTCTAGGACCTGGTCTGTCCCCTGGCTCCTAAAAGAATGGCCATTGTAAATTTGTCACATGTTTATTTTGAACTAGTATTGCTGTCCTAACCACATCAGGTCTATATGTATTTGCACAATTGTATTTAATTGTAGCCTTCTTTAGAATGAAGTGGGGAGGGAGAAAACAAATGAAAAGTTTATGTAGCAAAGTATAAAAGAAAAATTGAAGGAAGTACAGAAAAGCAGAGGAACTTTGAAAACAAGGTCTAGTATTTATTACAAAAGTTTTTTTTTAAGTAAACACTTTAAAATGAAAATTTAATTTTTTTATGTCTAATCTTCCCTTATATTTTGCTGTGTACGTGAACATTTTTTTCTCATTTTATATTTATTTAAATTGAAAAATAAATAATTCTTCTTCCATAGCATATCTCACATATTCCCTCTTTTCCCTACTCTCATAGCCACTGGTCTCACTTAGGCACTCATCACTTCTGATCTGAGCTTTGTCATAGCCTCCCTCTTGTTCTGCCTCCTTTTTCAATCCTTTCTTTATGGAGCTAACAAAATCATTTCCCTAAGACACACATCTCACTGTAGGATTCCTTTCTTGAAAATCTTTCATTGGTTCCCTGACCTCTAGGATAAAATATCAAATCATTAACCTGATTTTCAAGACGTTCCATTATTTGGACTTGAACTATTTTTATCACACTCAAAACTTTCATTCCAAACTGAATTGCTTGATGTTCCTGGATGCCCCCACCACCGTGTTAGCTCAAGCTAACACTTGTCTTTGGAATCCACTCTATATCATTCTTCATCCTTCTCTTCCTTCTTGATTTAGCTTTAGGGTCAACATTTCAGTAAAGACTTTCCGCATCCCCAACATGTTGAAACTCTTTGTGTCCTTCAGTCACCTTGTTGTTATTTCACAATAGTTATGTTGCAACTTCCTCCCCAGTAGAATAGTTTCCTTGCAGTTGTGGGTTTCTTTTATTTGTAGCTTTCTTTTTATCACTGAGTGTGATACTCTCATAGATTTACCTGGGTTTTTGTTGAGTTGAATTGAATTAAATTAAATTAAGTGTATTTCAGGGACTGTCCTCTTAAGTCATCGAATTTCAGTGATTTCTATTATTGATTGAAAACTGGTATGAAGTGATTTGTTTAGCAATGAAGCTCTTGAACCTTTCTCTAAATACTAAAGATGACAACAGAATGAAGTTCTAATGTCAACACAGCGTTTCTCTCCCCGCTTGTGTCATACTTTGGCCTATCAAATTGACTGTGCTCAATCTGTTATAATTTTAAAACTGAAGAGAATTCACTCATAGCCAATAATACTTTCCCAGAAAGGGGTAAAAGGTCTCTTTTTTTCCCTCTCCTCAGTCCTGTGCAAATTAAGACTGATTTTTGTATGTGTCCATGATTCACCTAAAAATCCAGGGGATGTTATGATAGTTACTGACTAAACCATAAACTGGTAAATCACAGAATGTTCAAGCTGGAAAGGACCTAATCCAATCTCAACATATTGGAATTGTGGAATCTCAGAGCCAAGGAAATACTCCTCAGTGTATGTTGTTAGGAAGTGTCAAAATTGAGATTTGGATTAAAATTCTGTGTTTTCTGTTGCAACACACTGTGACTTGGGCAAGGAACTCATGTTTTTAGCTCTCGGGTTCTTCATCTTTTCAAAGAGGAAATAAGGGGGCAGCCAGGTGGCTCAGTGGATAGAGCACCAGCCTTGAATTCAGGAGGACCTGAGTTCAAATCTGATCTCAGACACTTAACACTTCCTAGCTGTGTGACCCTGGGCAAGTCACTTAACCCCAGCCTCAGAGGAAAAAAAAAAAAAACAATAAAATCAAAGAGGAAATAAGATGGCTCATCTGTAGGGTTCAGTACAGTTCTACATCATGACCCATATGATGGACAATTCAGTCTATCATATAGAGATACTATGGAGAAACTGGGAATGTTTATTCTGAAAAACAAAAACCTCAGTGGGCACATGATAATTTTATCTAAGTGTTCTGAGGGTTTTGCCAAAAAAAGAAAGACTAAACTTGGCAGTGCTTGACACTGGATGAGTGGGGGTGGTGAGAGTGGCCCTGGCTAGGAACACTGGGTGGAAACTCTGAAGAACTCAGTTCAGAAAATCACTTGCTGCATTTATGTCAAAGAAAACAAAGCTTCCTATTTATTGGAGAATAGAAAAGCAGAATGCACTACCTTGAAGGCCTTCCAGCAAAGGCTGCAGATCTGCTTCTGGGGGGTGGTGCTTGAAGGGATTTTTGTCCTTGTGTTTATTGGGCTGGATGAATTTCAATGATTCTGTGCACTTTCTTCCTTGGTTTGTTCTAAAAACTTACTTCCCTCATCAGTACTACATTGGACTGAACCTGACAACTAAAGGTCTCTGGGAAAGACTTTTTGTCTTAAAATTGAAGTCAGAGGACCTAGAATCAGTCTCCCCCCCCCCATTCCTAATTGTATATCTCTTCCTCCTCACCCCCCTTCTGGCAAATCCTAACCTCTGTGACCCTTAGCAAGTCCCTTGAACAATTTGAATCTTGTTTTCCTTATCTCTGAGAAAAATTCGAGCCCTAAAATTGGTACTTTGAGCCTATAAAATAAGCTTATAGGATCATGAATCCAGAGCTGGAGGGGACCCGAGAAGTCATTTATTTCAACACCCTCATTTTACATTGAGGAGCCTGAGGTCCAGAAAAATAAAGTTATTTTTAATGCCCGTGGATTGTTTTAGGGAATAAAAACTCCTGTTTTTTATTGACTTGTAATTTGCATATCCAAGAGAATTCTACTTTTAACCACATTTCATGAATGGAAATGGGATGGAAATTTGAAACAATAGAATGCCCACCAAACTTTAAATATGGTACAAGATTGAGGTCACCAAAGTAGTCTAAGAAATGCCAAAATTTATGACAGCTGTGAAAAAAGAGGAAAAAAGAAACATATAAACTCAGCAATAGGGAGGGTTAAAAGGGGCTGTCACATTTGCTTGGAATAGAAACTTCCCCTAGAGGAAGGAGGCTGTAGAGGCTCTTTGGCTGCCCCCCAGTGGCCTATGTGTTACTTGGATGTATGATCCAAAGGAAACTATTTGACTTGCTTTAGGCACAGCTCTGCTTCTTTTTCTAAAGAAAAAAAAAAAAAAAGAAGGGAGTGTGTTTTAATATTTTATTTCAATTTATTTTCAATTTTCAATTATATTCAAATTATATTCAATTTATTTTAGTTCAGGAAACACCATCACCTGCTGCCTTTTGTCATTGGGGAAAAGTGGAATGTTAGGGAGTATTTATGATTAATCCTAAAAATTGCCTGTTTAAATGTAATCATGAGATCAGGGAAATGTAAACTGGAAGGTACTTTTGGGTGATGCAACCTAACTTCATCATTTTATGGATCGGTCACATGACAAGTATTTCTTCAACATTTTAATGAGCTTATTTTCCCATGGCCAGGGCATGTTTCCTAGTTATCTCCTTCTCCCCAACAAAGAAATAAGCAGAAAGAGCTGAGAATTTTTAGCCTGCCTCATTATTAAATGTCCACCAAGCAGAATCATCTTTTACTTGTTAGGGGAGGTCTAACTGATATACTTTCAGAAGGAAGACACCTGAATTTCAACAGAACCTGGGATGCTCAGTGGGGGCTTTTGGTCATGGAGAGAGACCAATGACCTGAATTTCTGGTAATTTGCTGGCCTTATTAATACATTGATTTATCATACTTGGAACTCTGTCTCAGAATTTCATCAACAACACTTCCAAACTTGATTTATGCTCCACTGCTATAGAAATTCCTCATTTCCTTTCTACTTAAGGTATTTGAACTATACAATGGATATCTTGATAGTTTTAACAGTAGGGTGCCATTTAGGGAATCAGGAGAGGTAATTTGGGAGTAATAAAAAGAGTGCAAGATTTGGGAGCTCTGGAGAGAAATAGATGTCAGAGGAAGAAAAAGGATGGAATCCTACCTCAACCTCCCCTTTGACAGATGTATAGACAGAGATAATCCCTTGGATTGCCATGGACCTGTTTCCTCAACTCAAAAATCATTCAGTAGTTTTTTGATCTGTGTCCTATTCTTCATAATCCCAATTGGGGTTTCTTGGCAAAGATACTGGAGTGGTTTGCCACTTCCTTCTCTAGTTCCTTTTACAGATGAAGAACTGAGGCAAACAAGCTTAAGTGACTTGCTTAGAGTCATGTAGATAGTAAATGTCTGAGGCTGCATTTGAACCTAGGAGGCTTAAAAATTGGTTGTCAGATCTTTCCATTTCTACTCTCCTTAGTGCTCTTCTATCCACTGACCCAGAGTATTCACTCAAACAGTTGTAATTCTAGTTTCATCCATCAGTCAGTCAACAAATAACTGTTTGTCTCACATAACTGCATGCCCCAGGGATGCAACAAAGGCACGTGGATTATTGCAATATTCTCCTAACTGCTCTTGCTGACTCAGATGTCTTCCAGTCCAATCTATCTTCCACTAAGTTGCCAAGGTGATTTTTCTAAAGCATAGATCTGTATGTATCATCCCATTGTGCAATAAGTCTCAGTGAGAACACAATCTCTATCATTTAAAGATCTTGACACTATATACTCGTTCATACACTCTATGATCTGGCAATCCTGGATGGTTTCTGGAAGAGCACAAATCAGCTCCTGACTCCATGAATTTGTACCGACTGTCTTCATGCCCCAAATGGTCCCCATTCACTTCCATGTCTTATTCCCATGATTTCCTTCGAGACTCAGCTGGAATCCCACACCTTCTGAAGAACTTTACCACTTTCCCATGCTACTGATGTCTTCCCTCTCAGACTGCCTTCCACCTAGTTGGTCTATATCTTGTATATACCCAGGGAGGAAGAAGAGAAAGAACATTTCATCATGCACATCTCCTGATCTGGGGGAAAAGGAAGAAAACACTTTTCCATGGTTCTAGGGTTCTTGTGTCCCTTGGAAAGAGGAGAGTGGCCATTCAATAATGGACAAGTTCTCTGCCTTTGGGATAAAAAAAATAAAAGAAAAAGAAAACCTCATTCTAAGAGTAACAAGTCTCCTGCTTCCCTCAGGAGAAGGAAAAAGGCCATTCTATCAAGTTTCTAAGTCTTTAACTTGGTATTCTACCTTGGGAAAGGGAACAACACTATTTCTTCAGTTCCTATAAATTTATTTTAAAAAATAATAGCTTTTAATTTTCAAAATATATACGAAGATAGTTTTCACCATTCACCCTTGCAATACCTTATGTTCTAAAATTTTCTCTCCCTTCTTTCTCCTCACCCTCTCCCCTAGACACCAAATAATTCAATATATGCATAGCTCGACTTTCCATCCTCAGCTCTCTTAGGTTGTTTCTGTGGGAAAAGCTGCCCCTCCTAGGATAAAGAGATCTTTTGAAATCTCATCATCATGCTGCTAATTCAGTCTTGGATACTCGAAGCTTTCCCACTTCCCCAGACTCCTTTCCTCCCTGATTGGAGGGCTGGAGGAGCACTCAATTCCTACCATAGCTTTCTTTTGCAGAGGATAAGATTTGTCACTCACCATCACTGTCCCCCTGTATCTCTGCTTGTGTGAACTCCATGAAACAAGACACCAGCCCCAAGACTCTGGGCACTTTTATTGTCCATTCCCCATGACCAGAATATTCTCCCTCTTCATCTTCCAGATTTCCTACAGCTAAAATCCTATTTTCTCCAGGAAGCCTTTCCTGATACCACTTAATGCTAGTGTTGGCTCTCAGCTGATTATCTCCCAATCCCTCTTGTCCATAGCTTATTTGTTTGGAGGTTGTCTCTCCCATTAGACTCCAATTAGACCATCAGCACTTTTTTGCCTTTCTTTGTATCCCAAATGTCAGCACAATGCTTGACACAAAGTAGGTTATTAACAAAAGCTTGTTACTGAAAGTATTTCTTTAAGTACTACACTCAATCAGTCCATTGACTTTCTGTAGGAGTTAATCGACTGGCTACATTGTACCTACTTCACAGGGCTGCCAGGAGGATCAATGAGTAAATATATAGTTTGCACAATGTAACCTATAAAATGTAAAGTATTTTGAAAGTTATAAGAAGAGTAGCAGAGTGGGGGGAAAGCTTCAGCTCTAGAGAAAGGGACCTGAGTTCAAATCCTGCCTTTGAGGGATACTTTCTCTATGACTTTCACAAATCACTTTCCTATCTAGATTTAGCTTCCTCATCTGTAAAATGAGTAGATTATACTAGGAGATAAAACCTTTCTGATATATCCTTTACTCCCTAGAGTTTTAGGCTCCTGTGATCTTACCAACATGACATAGAAACTGATGAAGTTACACCAGAGGGTGCTGTCCAATTCCTGAAAACCACACATAAGACAGGATAGAAACCAAAACATTCTATCTAGGGCTACTTAAGCTAGAGGCATTAGGAAAGCTGAGACACTACCCTGAAAAAGCTGCTGCTAGCTTCCAAAGCTAGAAATGATGAGAGGAGTCTGGAAGCGCTCTCTCTCTCTCTCTCTCTCTCTCTCTCTCTCTCTCTCTCTCTCTCTCTCTCTCTCTCTTCTCTCTCTCTCTCTCTCTCTCTCTCTCTCTCTCTCTCTCTCTCTCTCTCTCTCTCTCTCTCTCTCTCTCTCTCTCTCTCTCTCTCTCTCTCTCTCTCTCTCTCTCTCTGTCTCTCTGTCTCTAACATGGGGGACAGCTTGGGAAACTCCCTCAGAGAAGCTCTCCCCTGAGAGACCTGCCCCGGGAAATCAAGATAAAGTGGTTTTATTCTGTTATCTGGGTGGGACTAGTTGAGTCCAGGACCACTAACTTAGCCACTTAGCCCAAGTTGGAGATAGAGATCTCTATCCAACTCAATTGAGTTGGAGATTAGTCCAGGGACACTCATTCAGTTCCATGATTCTCTATTCTGATTCCAGCTCAAACTGCTCCCACTCCCCACCAAGAGCTACCCATAAAACAAGCTTCCTTCAGTTCAATCCCTTGCAGAGGGCCAAAAGCAAAGGACTTAATCATGCCAAAGAATCTCTCTCTCCCCTTGGCAAAGCTGCAACCCTCTGCCTGCTGAAAAGACATTCTCTTTTCAGCATTACTCCCTCTTTATCTCTCTCACCTATTTCCCTAACAGGACCTTATTTACCTCTCTGTTGGGAGTTCCCTGCTAGATCTTTACTTCTCTGTCATGACCTGCCACTAAGAAAGTCAACCTGCAAAAGCTGGACCTCTCAGTTCTAATAATAAACTCTTTTTTTTTTTTTTTTTTTGCCAATTTAACTTTTCAGGTCTGTAAATTCATTTACGAAGGACCTGCGCTGACCAAAAGGAGGTTCCCACAACTCCCTGCCCTGCGTAGAACCTCATCAGAAATGGCAGCTAAAAACAAAAGCTGACTTCATCAAGGATTAAAGGGTCATATCAAGTGGATTACTTCAGGTGTCTGCTGCAAAAATATTCCTCCTGGATCTGGGCTTGCCGGCACTCCCCAAACCTTGGCTGCCTGCTGCTCCATTTCTGCATGTCTGTGAGGGCACACGTTGTGCCCAAGTCCATATAATGATAACATGCTAATACAAGGTATTTACATGGCATAGTAAGGTTTGAAAAGTATTTTACATTCACTGTTTTCCTTAATGCAGTATTATGAATGTATTTCACTGTGTAATGGTACATGTAAGAATGTACTTGTGTCTGTAAGTGGGTGGGCACATGGGTGTATATTTGTGTATATGCATATGGATTTGAATAATTATGTTAATTGGGGCTTGTGTGTTATTACATGTATATTATATTAAAAATGTTGTTAAATATAAATGCTGCAATGTATGTCTTGATTAGTTCAACAGTGCTTTCCTGTGATATGAGGTAATGGGATTTTCTCATCAGAGTTCAATGGTTTGTGCCTCTGTGTGGGGCTGTTAATCACAAACCTCTTTACTTGCCCGACCTTCATTTCCTCATGTGCAAAATGAGGGGCTTGGAATAATGCTCTCTGAGATCCCTCTCAGCTCTAAATCAATGACCCTGTGACCCTTAATGACATAGGTCCCCTCTTAGCTCTAAATCAATGACCCTGTGACCCTTAATGACATAGGTCCCCTCTCAGCTCTAAATCAATGACCCTGTGACCCTTAATGGCATAGGTCCCATTTGCTCCACACAATCCCAGAGAGATGAATCTCTAGGCACCTTTCTAATTGAATTCATTTTTATAATTCCTCATCAGGAAAGGAAAATTCAAATAATACTTTACATCAAGGGTGCACAAAATGAGTGAAAAGCCAGAAGGGCGGCAGCCAGGTACAGGATTTGTCTCTGCTATTAATTAGCTTGCATAACTTTGGGTGAGTCCTTAAGTCTGAATTGGACTTAATTTTTCTTGTAAAATTTGTGGTATAATGGATAGAGCACTGGGCCTAAAGTCAGGAGGTCCTAAGTTCAAATCCAGCCTCAGACACTTACTAGCTATGACTCTAGGTAAGTTACTTAACTCTGTTCGCCTCAGTTTCCTCCTGTGTAAAAAGAGTAGAAGAAGGAAAATTACATAACATTTCAGTCTTTTTGCCAATACAACATCAAATAGGGTCACAAAGGGTCGGATATATCTGAACAACAACAACATTTGTAAAATAAGAGAACTAAACAAGAGACAGGCTAGTGTTTTTCTAGGCTTAAGCACCTATTAATATATGATTTTCTATAACTTTACCTAGAGCTGCCAGCAGAGGACAGTGATTAGCTGCAAAATAAATGAATGGCTGATTTTCTTTAGTCTTTATTGGGTGTGCAGACACTCTGCAGAGCCTGGCCAGCCCCTATAAACAATTCAATAGCTTAGAGCAACATCTGAGGTTGTAGAACATCTGGCCTCTAAAACAGAGTTGAAATAATATTGTGAAAGAAAAGTAGCCTGGAGAACATTTTTCTTGACAACTCATGAAATAAGCCACAGAACCCTTCTGGGGGGGAAAGGGTGATTTGTGAAGGTGAGGAGAGAGCATAACATGGGATTGTGGGTTGGCTGTCAGTAATGGAGAACGTAGTAAATGGAAAGTTTTCCAAATGAATGTAGCTCACTAGCAGAGATATCACTAATGGAATAAATAATATTCTGGTTAATACTGATAATACTTATCGCTTTGGTGTAAAATCTATAAAGATCAGGCTATAGAATTTGTTCTCTCCTATAAGTCTCTTTCTAATTAGATTGGTCTTGCAGTTGTCCTCTGGGAAATGCAACTATGAGGAATTTTTAAATACCCATAGCTCCCCCTTGGAAAAAAAAAAAAAAGTGAATGTAGTGTGATATTTAAGTAGGTACTGTGAGATCTAGAAATATACTTATCTGCATGTATATGCCTATATTTATTTTGCATGTATGTAATATCTATCTCAATCAATGAATAAGCATTTTTTTATTTTAAAAGTTGTGTTATTTTTATTTGCAAAACATGAAGTCATCAAAAAATTTCTATAAAGTAAAAGTCCACATTTAATGATATTGCTGATATTTTAAAATGTTCATTTTCTTGGGCCATCACATAACGCTGGGCCCAGCAACTCTCTCTCTCTCTCTCTCTTTTAAATTTAATTTTATTTTATAATTATAATTTTTTTTTGATAGTACATATGCTTGGGTATTTTTTTTTTACAACATTATCCCTTGCACTTACTTCTGTTCAGATATTTTTCCCTTCTTCCCCCAACCTCCTCCCCCAGATGGCAGGAAGTCTTACACATGTTAAATATATTACAACATATTCTAGATACAATATATGTGTGTAGAACCGAATTTCTTGTTGCACAGGAAGAATTGGATTCAGAAGGTAAAAATAACAGTTTACACTCATTTCCCAGTGTTCCTTTTCTGGATGTAGTTGATTCTGTCCATCATTGATCAATTGGAATTGGATTAGCTCTTCTCTATGTTGAAGATATCCACTTCCATCAGAATACATCCTCATACAGTATCATTGTTGAAGTGTATAATGATCTTCTGGTTCTGCTCGTTTCACTCAGCATCAGTTGATGTAAGTCTCTCCAAGCCTCTCTGTATTTCTCCTGTTGGTCATTTCTTACAGAACAATAATATTCCATAACATTCATATAACATAATTTAACCAACCATTCTCCAATTGATGGACATCCATTCATCTTCCAGCTTCTAGCCACTATGGAAAGAGCTGCCACAAACATTTTGGCACATACAGGTCCCTTTCCCTTCTTTAGTATTTCCTTGGGATATAAGCCCAGTAGTAGTATATCTGGGTCAAAGGGTATGCACATTTTGATAACTTTTGGGGCATAATTCCAAATTGCTCTCCAGAATGGCCGGATTCTTTCACAACTCCACCAACAATGTATCAGTGTCCCAGTTTTCCCACATCCCCTCCAACATTCATCGTTATTTGTTCCTATCATCTTAGCCAATCTGACAGGTGTGTAGTGGTATCTCAGAGTTGTCTTAATTTGCATTTCTCTGATCAATAGTGATTTGGAACACTCTTTCATATGAGTGGAAATAGTTTTAATTTCATCATCTGAAAATTGTCTGTTCATATCCTTTGACCATTTATCAATTGGAGAATGGCTTGATTTCTTATAAATTAAAGTCAATTCTCTGTATATTTTGGAGATGAGGCCTTTATCCGAACCTTTAATTGTAAAAATGTTTTCCCAATTTGTTACTTCCCTTCTAATCTTGTTTGCATTAGTTTTGTTTGTGCAGAAACTTTTTAATTTGGTGTAATCAAAATTTTCTATTTTGTGATCAATAATGGTCTCTAGTTCTCCCTTGGACACAAACTCCTTCCTCCTCCACAAGTCTGAGAGGTAAACCATCCCATGTTCCTCCAATTTATTTATGATTTCGTTTTTTATGCCTAAATATTGGACCCATTTTGATCTTATCTTAGTATGTGGTGGTAAATGTGGGTCCATGCCTAGTTTCTGCCATACTAATTTCCAGTTTTCCCAGCAGTTTTTGTCAAATAATGAATTCTTATCCCAAAATTTGGGATCTTTGGGTTTGTCAAACACTAGATTGCTATTTTTATTCACTATCTTGTCCTGTGAACCTAATCTATGCCACTGATCAACTAGTATATTTCTTAGCCAATACCAAGTGGTTTTGGTGACTGTTGCTTTATAATACAGTTCTAGATCAGGTACAGCTAGACCACCTTCACTTAATTTTTTTTTTTCATTACTTCCCTTGAAATTCTCGACCTTTTGTTGCTCCATATGAATTCTGTTGTTATTTTTTCTAGGTTATTAAAATAGTTTCTTGGAAATCTGATTGGTATAGCACTAAATAAATAGATTAGTTTAGGGAGTATTGTCATCTTAATTATATTCGCTTGGCCTATCCAAGAGCACTGAATGTCTTTCCAATTATTTAAATCTGACTTTATTTTTGTGGCAAGTGTTTTGTAATTTTGCTCATATAATTCCTGACTCTCCTTTGGTAGATATATTCCCAAATATTTTATACTATCAACCGTGAATAAGCATTTCTTAAATACCTATCATTTGTCAGCTGTTTACTAGGTACTGGGTATACAAAAGCAAAACAAAAACGATCCCTACTTTTGAGAAGCTTGTATTCTATTAGGGAAGACAACAGACCCATAAGTATGTATATAAAGAATCATTAAGACAGGGGACCCTAGGTTTCTTGAAACCACAGACAGTTTTATGCTAAATTTCCTTACCAAGAAGAAACAGGTTTCTTAGTTTTCTTGGAATGAGGAAAAACATCTGTCTATAGAAAATGAAGTATCCAAAAGGTCTCATTGCCAACATCCTGTCCAAGCACTAAGATTCTGAAGATATTTTTGTGTTTAGAATGTATTTTTAATTTGTTTGGAGTCCCTTATGATATTGGGAAATCCTTCCTTTGTAAATATTTTATTTTATTTTAGACAGACTGAGTCTGAAAAAAGATTCAGTGAAAATCCAAAAATCAGAAAGAGGATTTGATCTGATATCACAAGATTAAGTTCTGAATTTTGCCTTTGTTACTTGCCATCCATATGACCTTGTCATATGACCTCTTCTGGACACAGTTTTCTCATCTTTTCAATGAGGAGATATCCCTTCATATAGATGTATGTGTATACCCACATAGAGAGTACCAAAAATCTTAGGGTAGTTTAAGTTAATAAAACAAATAGATCAAGTTAACAAAATAAATATAAATAAATAATAAAATAAATATAACTGCAATAAATAAATAAAATAAATAAAAATAAAATATGTAATAATTTTTACATAAATTATAAATTTACATATAGTTATATATATGTATATATAAATTTATATAAATAAACAAGTAAAATAAGTTTATAAAACAGATATGCATTGTGTATAAACGTATACTTATACGTACAGCATATATGGAACCATCAGTTACACTAAATGGTGAAGTTTTGAATGCTGTGGATAAGTTCACTTACCTTGGCAGTATACTGTCCAGGGATGTCCACACTGAAATGAGATTAACACACTCATTGCCAGGGCTAGCTTGATGTCTGGGAAGCTCCAAAGGAAAGTGTAGGAGAGGAGAGATTTTAGACTGACTTACAAACTGAAGATCTCCAGAACTGTTGTGCTGACCTGATTATTTTATGCTTGTAAAAGATACCAGACACAGTTCTTTCTCAAACTAAGCTTCCAAGCATTCCAGCTGTACCGCAGAGGGCACAACTCCATTGGATTGGCCACATTGTCTGAATACCAAATGTATTCTTGCCCCAAAAATTATTTTATGGAGAACTCACACACAGGGCAAGTGCTCACAAGGTGACCAGAAAATGTAATACAAAGACACTTTCAAAGTATCTGTCTCTTGAGAATTTTGGGATCGATGACATGACATGGGATACACTAGTACAGGATTGCCCAGCATGGCATGCCATCATCAGAGAAGATGCTGTGCTCTATGAGCAAAGAAAAATTGAATTAGTCCAAAGGAAACATAAAATGAACAAAATAAGAGAAGCAACCCCAACTGTTCATATGGGTTATTTGTGTACAACCAGTGGGAGAGCATTCTGCGCTCATGTTGATCTGATCAGCCACAGTTGAAAATACTTGACTCTAATGTAGTGATGTCATTTTGGTCCTCTTAAAAAACAAAGGACAACAGCCAACAGCATACATAATGTGTGTGTGTGTGTGTGTGTGTGTGTGTGTATTAGTGTAGATTTAGAATTTCCATGAGAGTGAGGGAAGCTTGTTCTCCCAGGATACAGAGAAAATACAGCAAGATATGGAGATGTTTTGGTCCAGACTTCTAATTTCTTTGGAGTGGGGAACTCCTTTGTGGAAATTCCCTTTATAACTTAAAGTCAACAGAACATTGCTTGAGTCACTTAGAGGTTAAATGATCATGTGTCAGAAGCAAGTTTTGAAGGCAGGTTCTTCTAACTAGATGTTTGGTTCACTAAACCATGATACTTTCCTTGTTTGAGACCATGAGGATGCTGTAATGGAAAGATTGCTAAACATGGTGGCAGGGACATGAGTTTGAATCCTATCTGTGGCATGACTAGCTGTGTGACACTAAATAAGTTGCCTCCCTGAGCCTCAGTTTCCCCATTTGCACTCAAATGACTGTTATAAGGATCAAATGAGATAAGTTGTCAATAATTAACAAATATTCAAACTGGATCTAAATATCATCTGTCATTGCTATTAGTCTATGATAATGATTGTTTGAAATATTTGTTAGTCCTGCAAGATTTCTAGAAGTAAGGATTAGCATAGATTTGCTATGCCCAGATATAAAAATGGTTCCAGGAGATTGTAACTGTCCCTTTCCCTCTCCCAGCATACTAAAAACATATGATCCAATTTGGTTTTCTTGAAAAAGGGAAGTAAAATCTGTCCAGGGCCTTTAACCAGGGGCCCCAGGTTTCTTGTGGTCTAACTGAAACCACAGAGTTTTATCCATAATTTCTTTCCTAAGAAGAAACAGGTCCTTAGTTAATATAGAATGTAGATAAACATCCCTCTATCAGAGTAAAGTAGCCAACAGGTCTCATTGCCAACATTCTGTCCAAACACTAAGATTCTGAAGATATTTTTCTGTATTTAGAATGCATTTTTAATTTGTTTGGAATCTCTTATGATCTTGAGGAATCTTTCCCTTCTAAATAATCTATTTTATCTTAGATATGCTGAGTCTGAATTAAGAATCATTCGTGAAAGTCAGAAAAGTGGACTTAATATGGTTTTATGTTTTTTTGAAATGAGTGGGCTATTCCTTCTTAGAATGTATTGAAGAAAGGTAT